>NW_027202359.1:0-264867 GCF_024711535.1 Dipodomys merriami | reverse complement strand
CACCCTCACCCCCACCCTCACCATAACCCTAACCCGAACCCTAAACTGAAACCTCACCCTAACCCAAATCCTAACCTTCTCCCTAACCCTCATTCTAACACTAACCCTAACCCTTACCGTAACCCTACACCTCATCCTAAACCTCACCCTAACCCTAAACCTATCCCTAACCCTAACGCTAACCCTAACGCTCACACTAACCATAACTGTACCCCCCATCTAACCCTCATCCTAAACTTAAGCCTAACCCAAACGCTCACGCTAACCTTACCCCTAAAACTCACCCTAACTCTAATCCTCACCCACACCCTCACCATCACACTCAGCCTAACCCTCAGACTAAGCCTAAACCTAACCCTAACACTCACACTAACCCTCACACTCACCCTAAACCTAAGCCTCACCATCACCCTCAACCTCACCCTTACCGAAAACCTAACCCTCACGTTAACCCTAACACTCACCCTAATGCTAAGCCTCAACCTAACCATTACACTCACCCTAACACTAAGTGTAACCCTAAAACTTAATCTCACAATAACCGTCACCCTAAACATCACCCTATCCCTAATCCTAACCCTAACCCTCACCCTAACCCTAACCTCACACTCACTCCCACCCTCAGCTTAACCCAAAGCCTAAGACTAACCCTTACCCTAATCCTCACACTCACCCTCACCCTAACCCTAAGTCTAAGCCTCACCCTCACCCTCAACCTCACCCTAAACCTAACGCAAAACCGCAAACCAACCCTCAAACTCACCCTAAACATCACCCATACCCTAACCCTCACCCTAATCCGCACCAGAACCCTAACCCTCACCATAAAGCTAATACTCACCCTCACCCTTACCCTAACCCTCACGCTAACCCTAACCCTCACCCTCATCTAACCCTCACCCTAACCCAAACCCTAAATCTCACCCTAACCCTAAACCTCACCCTCACCCTAAACATAACCCTAACCCTCACTCTCACCCTCACAGTCAGCTTAAAACTAAGCCTAACAATAACCGGAACCCTAACCCTCACACTCACCCTGACCCTAAACTTAACCCTAACACTAATCCTAACCCTCTCACTCACTCTCACACTCACCCTAACCCTAAACCAAACCCTCAACCTAAACATCACCCTAAACATAACTCTCACCCTAACCCTTAGCCTAACCCTCACCCTAACACTAACCCTCACCCTCACCCTCAGGCTCACCTTAAACCTAATCCTAACCCTAACCCTCACCCTCACGCTCAACCTAACCCTACCACTAACGCTAACCCTCACCCTAACCCTAACCTCCAACCTAACCCTAACCCTAAACGTAACGCTAACCCTCACCCAAACCCTAACACTCACCCGAACAATAACCTCACCCTAACCCCAACCCTAATGCTCACCATAACACTAAATCTCAAGCTCATAGTCACCCTCAGCCTAACCCTAAACCTAACCCTAACCCTATCCCTAAACCTCACATTCACCCTCACCCTAAACCTAACCCTAAGTGTCAACCTCACCATAAACCTAACCAAACCCTCAACTGAACCCTCACCCTAACCCTCACCCTCACCCTAACCATCACCCTAAACCTAACCATCACCCTTAACCTCACCCAAGCCCTAACCCTCATACTAACCCTAAACCTCACCCTAAAGCTGACCCTCAACCTAACCCTTACCCTCAAGCTAACACTAAGCCTAAACCTAACATGAAACTTCACAGTAACCCTAACCCTCACCCGAACCCTAACCCTCAAACTATCCCTAACCCTCACCCGAACCCTAACCCTAAACCTCACCGTAACCCTAACCATCACCCTCACTCTCACCCTGAGCCTAACCCTCAGGCTAAAGCCTAACCTTAAACCTAACCCTCACAGTCAACCTCACACTAACCCTAAATCTAAGCCTCACCCTCACCCTCAACCTCACCCTAAATCTAACGCAAACCCTCAAACCAACCCTCACACTCACCCTAAACATCACCCTAACCCTAACCCTCACCCTAACGCTATTCCTCACCCTCAACCTAACCCTAACCCTCACCCTAACCCTAACCCTCACCCTCATTTAACCCTCACCCTAAATCAAACCCTAACCCTCACCCTAACCCTCAACCTCACCCTCACCCTAAACCTAACCCTAATGCTCACACTCAACATAACCCTAACCCTCACACTCACCCTCACCCTCAGCTTAAACCTAAGCCTAACCATCACCTAACCCTAAACCTCACATTCACCCTCAACCTAAACCTAACCCTAAACTTAATCCTAACCCTCTCACTGACCCTCACACTCACCCTAACCCTAACCCAAACCCTCAACCTAAACCTCAATCTAAACATTACCCTCAACCTAACACTAAGCCTAACCTTAACACTAACCTTCACTAACCCTAAACCTCACCCTAACCCTAACCGTCACCCTAACTTAACCCTAACACTCACCCTAACCCTCAACCTAACCCTTAATCTCACCCTAACACTAACCATAACACTAAACCTCAACCTCACCCTAAACCTCACCCTAACCCTAACCCTAACAGTAACTCTCAACCTCACCCTCAACCTCACCCTAACCCTAACCCTCACCCCAACACTTACCTTCACCAAAACCCTCACCCTAACGCTAACCCTAACGCTAAACCTCACCTCACCCGCAACCTCACCTTAACCGTAACCCTAACCCTAACCCTAACAATAACCCTAACTCTAACCCTAAACTTAATCCTTACCTTAACCCACACCATCACCCTCACCTTCACCCTAAACGGAACCCTAATCCTCTCCATAAACCTAAATCTCTCCCTAAACCTAACCCTCACACTCACCCTAACCCTCACCCTAAAACTTACCCTCACCCTAACCCTCAGCCTGACCATAAACCTATCCCTAACCTTCACCTTAACCTTCACCCTAAACCCAACCGTAACGGTCACCCTCAAACTAACCCTGAACCTCACCATAGCCCTAAACCTGCCCCTCATCATAACCATCATCCTAACCCTCACCCGAACCATAAATCTAACCCTAAAACTTACCCGCACCCTAACACTCACCCTCACCCTCACCCTAAGCCTCAACCTCACCCCCACCCTAACCATGACCCTATCCCTCACCCTCACCCTCACCCTAAGCCTAAGCCTCACACTAACCCTAACCCTAACTCTCACACTCACCCTCACCCTCAGCCTAATCCTAAGACTGATATTAACCCTAACCCTAGCCCTCACACTCACTCTCACCCTAAACCTAACCCAAACACTCAACCAAAACCTCACCCTCACCCTCACCCTAACCATCACACTCACCCTAAACATCACACTAAACCTTATCCTCACCCTCACCCTAACCTTAACCCTAAGAATAACCCAAACCCTAACCGTAAACCTAACCCTCACCCTAACCCTAAACCTCACGCTAACCCTCGGCCTCACCCTCACCCTCATCTTAACCCTAAGCCTAACCCTAACCCTCACCCTTACACTCACCTTAACACAAATCCTAACCCTAAAACTCACCCTAACAGTAACCCTAACCCTCACCCTTACTTTATCCTCACCCTCACCCTAACCCTCACATTAACCTTTATGCTCACCCTAACCCTAACCCTACCCTTCACCCTAACCCTCACCCTAATTCTAACCTTAACCCCTAACCTAACCCTCTCTCTAACCCTAACCCTAACCCTCACCCTCACCCTAACCCTCACCCTAATTCTAACCTTAACCCCTAACATAACCCTCTCTCTAACCCTAACCCTAACCCTCACCCTCACCCTAACTCTCACCTAATCCTCACCCTAACCCTAACCTCTACCTAACCGAGACCCTCACCCTCAACCTCGCCCTCATCTTTACACTAAAACTCACCCTCACACTTCTCCTCACCCTAAACATCACCCTAATCCTAAACCTCACACTCACCCTCACTCTCACCTTCAGCCTAAACCTAACTCTAAAGCTAATCCTAAACATAACCCTCAGCATTACCCTATCCCTCACCCTTAACCCTAAACCTCACCCTCACCCTAACCCTAATCGTAACCCTCACACTAAACCTAACCCTCACTCTAAACCTAAACCTAAACCTCACCGTATCCCTCACCCTAAACCTAACCCTAACTCTCACCCTAACCCTAATCATCACACTAATCTAGCCATCACCCTAACCCTAACCCACACCCTAAAGCTGACCCTCACCCCACCCTCAAATTAACACTAAGGCTAACTCTCACCCTAACCCTAACCCTCACCCTAAACCTAACCCTCACCCTATCCCTCAACCTAACCCTAACCCTAAGCATCACCCTCACCCTCACCTTAACCAGAACCCTAATCCTAACCCTCAACTTATTCCTAACCCTCACCCTAACCCTAATCCTCACCCTAACTCTTTCCCTCACCCTAACACCAACCCTAACCCTAACACTAAGCCTCACACTAACCGTAACAATCACCCTAAGCCTAACATTAACCCTAACCCTAACCCTCACCCTCACCCTAAACCTATCCCTAACCCTAACCCACACCCTCACCCTCACCCTCATCCTCACCCTCACCCTAAATCTAACCCTAACAATAACCCTAACCCTAACCCTAAACCTAACCCATCACCCTCACCTTAACCCTAAGCCTAACACTAACCCAAACCCTCACCCTCACCTTAACACTAAAGCTAACTCTAACCCTCACCCTAACAGTAACCCTAACCCTCACCCTCACCCTAACCGTCACCCGAACTTTATCCTCACCCTATCCCTACCCCTCAAATTAACCCTAATGCTTACCCTAACCTTAACAGTACACCTCACCCGAACCCTCACCCTAACTCTAATCCTAACCCTAAACCTAACCCTCATCTAAACCTAACCCTAATTTTCAACGTTACCCTAACCTTTACCATCACCCGAACCCTCACACTAAACCTAACACTCACCCACACCCTAATCCTCAAGCTCACCCTAACCCTAACCCTCACCTAATCCTCACACTAACCTTAACCATTATCTAACAAAGACCCTCACCCTCACCCTCACCCTAAACTTCACCCTAACCCTCACCCTCACCCTAGCCCTCACCCTAAACGTAACCCTTACTCTAAACCTCACCCGCACCCTCACCCTCATGCTCAGCCTTACCTTACCCTACCACTAATCCTAACCTTAACCCTCAACCTGATCATAACACTCACCATAACCCTTACCCTCACCCTCACAATATCCCTAACCTTAACCCTCACACTAAACCTAACCCTCACCCTAAACCTAACCCTACCCCTCACCCCAAAACTCAACCTAAACTTAAACCTAACCCTCACCCTAACGCAAATCCTCACCCTCACCCTAGCCCTCACCCTAATCCTAACCCTCATCTTAAACTTCACCCTCACACCACCCTCAAACTAACCCTAACCATAACACTCACCCTAACCCTAACCCTAACCCGCACACTAGCCCTCACCTTAAACCGAACCCTAACCCTCCCCCTCACCCAAACCCTAACCTTAACCCTAACCCTAACCCTCACCCTAACACTAACCTTAACCCTAACCCTAACCCTTACCTTAACCCTCACCCTAACCCTTAACCTCATCCTCACCATAAACCTCACACTAAACCTAAACCTCACCCAAACTCTAACCCTAACCGTCACCCTCACCCTCACCCTCATGCTAACCCTATCCCTAACCCTCACCTTAACCCTAAAACTCACCCTAACCCTAACCCTAACAATCACTCTCAAGCTCACCTTATCCCTAACCCTAACCCTCACCCTAACCTTCACTCTAACCCTGCTGCTAACTCTAACACTCACCCTAACCCTCACGCTATCACTTACCCACACCATAAACCTAAAGCTAACCCTCACCCTCACACTCACCCTAAATCTCACCCTAAACTTAACCCTAACCCAAACACGAAACCCTAACCCTAACTTGAACCCTAAACCTCACCCGAAACCTTAAACCTAACCCTAAACCTAACCCTCAAGCTAAGTGTCACCCTATCCCTAACCCTATCCCAAACCCTAACCCTCACCCTAACCCTCACCCTAAACCTTATACTCACCCTCACCCTAACCCTAACCCTAACGCTGACGCTTACAATAACTCTAACCCTCACCCTAAACCTAACCTTACCCCTCACCCTAACCCTCATCCTAACCCTAAATCTAACTCAAAACCTATCCCTCACACTAATCCTAACCCTAACCCTCACCCTCATCATAACTCACCCTAACCCTAACACTCTCAACCTCACCCTCACCCTCAGCCTAACCCATACCCTCACACTAACCCTAACCATCACGCTAACCCTCAACCTAATACTCGACACTAAACCAAACCATAACCCTTACACTAACCCTAACCCTAAACATCACCAAAATCCTCAATAACCCTAAATCTAGTCCTAACCCTAACCCTTACCCTCACCCTAACCCTAACACTCACCCTAACCCTAACCTTCACCCTAACACTAAGCCTAATCCTAACACAAACCCTCACACTAATCCTAAACCTCAGCCTAAACCTAACCCTCAACCTAAACCTAACCCTAACCCAAATCCTCACCCTCATCTTATCCCTCACACTAACCCTTTTCCTGTCCCTAACCCTAACCCTAACCCTAACCCTCACACTTTCCGTAACCCTCACCCTCACCAAAAACTTCACCCTTACCCTTACCTTACCCTCACACTAACCCTCACCCTAAGCCAAAACCTCAACCTAACCTAATCAAAACACTCACACTAAACCTCACCCTAACCCTAATGCTAACCCCAACACTCACCCTCACTCTAACCCTCACCCTAAACCTGAACCTCACTCTAACCCTAACCCTAACCCACAATCTCACCCTAAACCTCACCCTAACCCTAACCCTCAACCTAATCCTTACCCTCACCCTAACCCTCACCATAAACCCAACCCTAAACTAACCATAAACCTCACCCTAACCCTCACCCTCATCCTAACCCTAATCCAAACCCTAACCCTCAACCTAAACCTCACCCTAACCCTAACCTTAACCTTCACACTAACCCTAACCCTCACCCTAAGCTTAACCCAACCCCTCACCCTAACCCTAACCCTCATGCTCACCCTAAACCTAACCCTAACCCTATTCCACACCCTCACCCTCACCCTCATCCTCACCCTCACCCTAAACCTAATCCTAACAATAACCCTAATCGTAAACCTAACCCTCACCTTAACCCTAACCCTCAAGCTAACCCTCATCCTCACCCTCACCCTCACCTTAACCCTAAGCCTAACCCTAACCCTCACCCTCACCCTCAACTTAATTCTAAAGCTAACCCTAACCCTCACCCTAACAGTAACCCTAACCCTAACTCTCACCCGAACTGTCACTCTAACATTAACCTCACCCTAACCCTAACCCTCACATTAACCCTAATGTTCACCCTAACCTTAACAGTATCCCTCACCCAAACCCTCATCCTAACTCTAACCCTAACCCTAAACCTAACCCTCACCTAACCCTAAATCTCAACCTTACCCTAACACTCAACATCACCTGAACCCCCACCCTAAACCTAACACGCACCCACACCCTATCCCTAAAGCTCACCCTCACCCTCACCCTCACCTAATCCTCACCCTAA
This sequence comes from Dipodomys merriami, assembly GCF_024711535.1. Lineage (NCBI taxonomy): Eukaryota > Metazoa > Chordata > Mammalia > Rodentia > Heteromyidae > Dipodomys > Dipodomys merriami. The sequence goes on along the minus strand of NW_027202359.1, from coordinate 257,239 downwards.
CTCTAACCATTATCTAACAAAGGCCCTCACCCTCACCCTCACCCTAAACTTCACCCTAACCCTCACCCTCACCACAGCCCTCACCCTAAATGTAACCCTACCCGTAAACCTCACCCGCACTCTCACCTTCATGCTCAGCCTTACCCTAACCCTCCCCTAATCCTAACCCTAACCATCAACCCCATCATAACCCTCACCATAAACCTTACCGCCACCCTCACCCTAAGCCTAACAATAACGCTCTCACTAAACCTAACCCTCACCCTAAATCTAACCCTACCCCTCACCCCAAACATCAACCTAAACCTAACCCTAACCCTCACCCTAACGCTAACCCTAACCCTCACCCTAGCCCTCATCTTAATCCTAACCATCATCCTAAACCTCACCCTTACACCACCCACAAACTAACCCTATCCCTAACCCTCACCCTAAGCTTAACCCTCACCCTAACCCTAACCCGCACCCTAGCACTCACCGTAACCCTAACCCTAAACCTCCTCGTCACCCTAACCCTAAACCTAACCCTAACCCTCACCCTAAACCTCACCCTAACACTAAACCTAACCCGAACCCTCACCTTTACCTTAACCCTCACCCTAACACTTAACCTCATACTCACTCTAAACCTCACACTAAACCTAACCCTCACCCTAACTCTAACCCTAACCATCACCCTCACCCTCACCCTCACGCTAACCCAAACCCTAACCCTCTCCCTCACCCTCACCCAAACACTACTATTACCTGTAACACTCACTCTAACCCTCACGCTATCACTTAAACACACCATAAACCTAAACATAACCCTAACCCTCACCCTAACCATAAACCTCACCCTAACCCTAACAGTAACCCAAACACAAAACCCTTAACCTAACCCTAAACTGAGCCCGAACCCTCATCCGAAACCTTAACCCTAAACCTAAACCAAACCCTCAAGCTAACAGTCACCCTAAACCTAACCCTATCCCTAACCCTAACCCTCACCCTAACCCGCACCCTAAACCATATCCTCACCCTCACCCTAACCCTAAACCTAACGCTAACCCTCACAATAAATCTAACCTCACCCTAAACCTAAATTTACCCTTCACCCTAACCATCATCCTAACCATAAACCAAACCCAAAACCTCTCCCTAACCCTAATCCTAACCCTAACTCTCACCTTCACCCTCACCCTCAGCCTAACCCTAACCCTCACACACCCTAACCGTCAAGCTAACCCTCAACCTAATGCTCACACTAACCCTAACCCTAACCCTTACACTAACCCTAATACTAAACCTCAACAAAACCCTCAATAACCCTAAACCTAGACCTTACCTTAAAACTTACCCTCACCTTAAACCTAACCCTCACCCTCACCCTAACCCTAAACCTCACCCTAAACCTAACCTTCACCCTAAACCTTACCCTCACCCTAATACTAAGCCTAAACCAGACACCAACACTCATACTAACCCTAACCTTCAGCCTAAACCAAATCCTCAACCTAAACCTAACCCTAAACCTAATCCTCACCCTCACCTTATCCCTCACACTAACCCTTTTCCTAACCCTAACTCTAACCCTCACCCTAACCCTAACCCTCTCCCTTTCCGTAACCCTCACCCTCACCAAACACCTCACCCTTACCCTTACCTTACCCTCACCCTAACCCTCACACTAACCAAAAACCTCACCCTAAACTAACCAAAACACTCACACTAAACCACACCCTAACCCTAATGGTAACCCTAACACTCACCCTCACCCTAAACCTCACCCTAAACCTTCACCTCAAACTAACACTAACCCTAAACCTCAACCTCAACATAAACCTGACCCTAACCCTAACCCTCATCCTAACCCTTACCCTTACCCTAACCCTAAACCTAATCTAACCCTTAACCTCACCCTAACCCTTACTCTCACCCTAACCCTAATCTAAAACCTAACTCTCAACCTAACCTAATCCTAACCCTAACCCTAACCTTCACACTAACCCAAACCGTCACCCTAACCTTAACCCTACCCCTCACCCTAAACCTCATCCTAACCCTAACCCTAAACCTAACCCTAGCCCTAAACCTCACACTAACCCTAACCCTCACCCTCACCCTCACCCTCAACATAACCATAAACCTAACCCTAAACCTAAAAATAACCCTAACCCTAACCCTTATCCTAACCCTCACCTTCACCCTCACCCTAACCCTAACCCTCACCCTTAACCTAACCCTCAACCTCACCGTAACCCTAAACCTAACCCTAAAATTTACGCTCACCCTAACACTAACCCTAACCCTAAAACTAGCCATTACACTATCCCTAATCCTCAGCCTAACCCTAACCCTCAACCTAACCCTATCCCTAACCCTAACCCTCACCCTCACCCTAAACCTAATCCTAATCCTAACCCTCACCCTAAACCTAACCCTCACCCTATTCCCAACCCTCAATCTCACCCTCACTCTAACCCTAACCCCAAACCTAACACTCACCCTAAACCTCACCCTTACTGTAAACCTAAACCTAACCCTCACCCTAACCCACAAGCTTACCATAATCCTCACCATAACCCTAACCCTCACACTTAACATTACTCTCACCCTCAACCTAACCCTCACCCTAAACCTAACCCTCACACTAACCTTACGCTAACCCTCACACTAACCCTCACCCTACCATAATGCTAACCCTAACACTCACCCTGACCCTAACCTTCACCCTAACCCGAAACCTCACCCTAAACCTAACCCTATCCCTAACCCTCAACCTAACCTTTACCCTCAACCTAACACTAACACTAACCCTCACACTAACAATAAACCTCACCCTAACTCTAACCTCACCCTAACCCTAATCCTCACCCTAACCCTAACCCTAACCCTCACCCTCAGCCTAACCTTTAACCTTACCCTCACCCTAACCCTCACACCAAACCTAACCCTAAGCCTAACCGTTACCCTCTCCGTCACGCTCACCCTCAGCCTAAATTTAAACCTAACCCTACTCTTAACCCTAACCCTCAGCTTCACCCTCACACTAACCCTAACCCTAAACCTAACTCTAAGCATAACCCCCACACTCACACTCACCCTCACCCTAAGCCTCACTGTCAACCTCACGCTCATCTGCACCCTAACCCAAAGCCTAACCCTCACCCTAAACCTATCTCTCACCCTAACCATAAACCTCACAATCACCCTCACCCTCACCTCACCCTAACCATAAATCTAACCCTAACCCTCACCCTAAACCTCACCCTAACCCTAATGCTAACGTTAACCCTCACACTCACCATAAACCTCATGCTAGCCATTACTCTCACCGTAAATCTAACCCTAACCCTAACCCTCACCCTGACCCTAACCCTCACGTAAACCCTAACCCTAACCCTAATCCTAACCCTCATCCTAAACCTCACCCTAACTCTAAACCTATCCCTAACCCTAAAGCTAACCCAAACGCTCACCCTCACCCTCACCCTAACCTAATCCTAACCCTAACCCTCACCCTTAACCTTAAACTAACCCTCATACTAACCATCACCCTAACTCTAACCCTCACCCTAACCTACCACTAAATCTCACACTAACACTCACCCTCACCCTATCCCTATTCCTCACAATAAACCTCACACTCACACTCACCCCACCCTATTCCTAACCCTAAATCTCACCCTCACCCATACCCTAACCCTCACCCTCACCCTCACACTAACCCTAACCCTAACCCACAACCTAACCCTAACGCTAAACCTAACCCTCACGCGAACCCTAAACCTAACCCTCACCCTCACACTCACCCTAACCCTAATCCTAAACCTAACCCTCACGCTAACTCTAACCCTAACCCTAATGGTAAACATAAACCTCACCTTCACCCTAACCCTCACCTTAAACCTTACCCTCACCCTAACCCTCATCTTAACCCTCACCCTAACCCTAATCCTAACCATCACCCTAACCCTAATCCTCAACCCCACCCTCACCCTAAGCCTAACCCTAAGACTAAGCCTAACCCTAACCCTACCCCTCAGCCTAATGCTCACCCTAACACTAATCCTAACCCTAATACTCACCCTATCCCTAACCCTAACCCTAACCCTCACCCTAACACTAACACTAATGCTAACCATAAACCTTACCAACAATCTAACCCTCACCCTAACCCCTACCCTCCGCCTAACCCTAACACTCACCCTCACCCTAACCCTCACACTAATCCTTACCCTCAACCTAACCCTAAACCTAACCCTCACACTAACCCTAACCCTCACCTAACCCTACACCTACCCCTCAGCCTAACCCTCATCCTACACCTAAACCTAACCCAAAACCTCACCCTAATCTTAAGCTTAACCCTAACCCTAAACCTTCTCCTAACCCTAACACTCACCCTCAACCTCACCCTCTCCCTCACCCTAAACCTAACCCTCATCCTAACCCTCACACTAACCCTAACCCTAAAGCTCACACTCACCCTCAACCTCAACATCACCCTCAGCATAACACTAAACATAACCCTAATCCTAACCCTAAACCTCACCCTCACCCTAACCGTCACCCTAATTCTTACCTTCAAACTAATCCTAACCCTAATCCTAACCCTAACATTCACAATAAACCTAACCCTCACCCTAATCACAACCCTACCCCTTACCCTAACCCTCAACCTAAACCTAACCCTATCCTAAACCTAACCCTCACCCTAACCCTCACCCTCACGCTAACCCTAACCCTAACACTCAACCTTACCCTAAACCTCAGCCAAAGCCTTAACCTCATCCTCACCCTAAACCTCACACTAAACCTGACCCTAACCCTAATGCTAAGCCTAACCCTAACCCTCACCCTCACCCTAACCCTCACCCTAAACCTCACACTAACCCTAATACTAACCTCCACCCTAACCCTAACGTTCACCCTAACCCTAACCCTAACCCTAACCCTCACGGTCACCCTCACTATCTCTCCGTAACCCTAAGACTAACCCAAACCCTCACCCTAACCCTAATACTAACCTCCACCCTAACCCTAACGTTCACCCTAAGCCTCATGCTCACACTCACCCTCTCCTTAACCCTAAGCCTAACCCTAACCGTCATCCTAACCCTCCCCTTAACACTAAACCTAAGCCTAACCCTCACTCTAATAGTAACCCTAAACCTCACCCTCACCCTAACTCTCACCCTTACTTTATCCTCACCCTAACCCTAACCCTCACATTAAACCTAATACTCACCCTAACCATAACCCTACCCCTAACCCTAACTCTTACCCTAACTTTATGCCTAACCCTAACCCTCACCTAACCCTATCCCTAAGCCTAACCCTAACCCTCACCTAACCCGGTTAGGGTTACTAAACCTCAACCTCATCCTAACCCTCACCATCACCTGAACCTACACCCTCACCCTAACCCTCACCTAATCCTCACCCTAACCCTAACATTACCTAACCAAGACCCTCACCCTTACACTCACCTTCACCCTAATCCTCACCCTCACCCTAGCCCTCACCCTAACCGTAATCCTAACCCTAAAATTCACCCGCACCCTCATCCTCACCCTCAGCCTAACACTAACACTATCCCTATTCGTATCCCTAAACCTTGCACTCACCCTTACCCTCACCATTACCCTTACCTCACCCTCACCCTAACCCTAACCGTAACCCTCACACTAAACCTAACCTCACCCTAAACCTAACCCTACCCCTCACCATAACCCTCATACTAAACCTAACTCAAACCCTCACCCTAACCCTAAACCTCACACTCACCCAGGCCCTCACCATAACCCTTTCCCTCACCCTAAACCTCACCCTCATACCACCCTCAAATTAACCCTAACCATAACCCTCAACCTAACCCTAACACTAAAACTCACACTCACCCTCACCCTCACCATCACCCTCAGCGTAACACTAACCATAACCCTAATCCTAACCCTAAACCTCACCCTCACCCTAACCGTCACCCTAATTCTTACCTTCACACTAATCCTAACCCTAACCCTAACCCTAATACTTACACTAAACCTAACCCTCACCCTAACATAACCATACCCATTACCCTAACCCTCACCCCAACCCTATCCGTATCCCTAACCCTAACCCTATCCCTAACCCTCACCCTAACACTAACCCTAAAGCTCACCCTTACCTCACAATAAGCCTTAACCTCATCCTCACCCTAAAACTCACACTAAACCTAACCCTCAGCCTAACTCTAACCCTAACCGTCACCCTCACCCTTACCATTACCCTTACGCTAACACTAACCCTAACCCTCACCCTAACCCTAAAATCCACCCTAACCCTAACCCTAACCCTCACCCTCAAGCTCACCTTAACCCTACCCATATCCCTCACCCTAAACTTCACTCTAACCCTAATGCTAACTCTAACACTCACCCTAACTCTCACACTATCACTTACCCACACGATAAACCTAAAACTAACCCTAACCGTCACCCTCACCTTAACCTTCTACCTAACCATAACCCTAATCCGAAAGCCTCACCCTAAACTTAACCATAACTCTAACACTAATCCTAAACCTAACCCTTACCCTAACGCTAACCCTTACCCTAACCCTAACTCTAACTCTGACCTAACCCTCAGCCTAACCCTAACCCTAACCATGACCCTCACCCTAACCCTAACCCTCACCCTAACCCTAACCCTCACTCTAACCCTTATCCTCACCCTAACACTAAGCCTAACCCTAACACCAACCCTCCCACTAAACCTAACCCTCAGCCTAAGCCTAACCCTCACCCTAAACCTAATCCTAACCCTAAACCTCACCCTCACCTTAGCCCTCACACTAATCCTATTGCTAACCCATCCCTCACCCTAAAACTAACCCTAACCCTAAACCTCACCCTAAGCCGAACCCTCACCTTAACCCTAACCAAAACCATACCCCTCACCCTATCCCTAACCCTAATCCTCACCCTAAACTTCCTCCTAACACTAACCCTAACCCTAACCATAAACCTCACCCTAACTGTAAGCATATCCCTCACCTTCACCCTCACCCTAAACTGAACTGTAATCCTCACTCTAACCCTAACAATAACCCTAACCCTAAACCTAATCTTAACCCTCACCCTCACCCTAACACTAACCCTAACCTTAACCCTGACATTTACCCTAACCCTCACTCTAACCCTAACCCTCAACCTAACCCTTACCCTCACCCTAACACTAAGGCTAATCCTAACTTGAACCCTCACAGTAACCCTAAACCTCACCCTAACCATAACCCTCACAGTAACCCTAACCCTCACCCTAACCATAACCCTACCCCTCACTCTAACCCTAACATCAACCCTAAACCTCACCCTCACCGTCACCCTAACACTCACCCTAACCCTAACCCTCACTGCAACCCTAAACCTCACACTCTCCAAAACCCTCATCCTCACTCTAACACTCACCCTCACCCTAAACATAAACCTAACCCTAACCCTCACCATAACCGTAACCCTAAACCTCACACTAAGAGTAACCCTAACCCTCACCCTCACCCTTACCTTATCCTCACCCTAACCCTAACACTCACCCTAACCCTAACCCTCACCGAAAACCTAACCCTCATACTTTCCAAAACCCTCATCCTCACTCTAACACTCACCCTCACCCTAAACATAACCCTAACCCTAACCCTCACCATAACCGTAACCCTAAACTTCACCCTAATCCTAACACTTAACCTCACCCTCAACCTAACCCTCACTGTTACTGTAACCCTCACCCTAACCTTAACCGTCACCCATACCCTAACCCTCACACTCACCCTCACCCTAACCCTCAGCCTCATTCTACACATCACCCTAACCATAACCCTCACCCTAACCCTAATCCTCTCTCTCACCAGAACCCTAACACCCACCCTAATCCTCACCCTAACCTCCAACCTAACACTAACCCTCACCCTAACCCTAATGCTAACCCTCACCGTAACCCTTACCATGAACCTAACCCTTACCTTCATGCTAACCCTAACAATCACACTGTCCCTAATCTTCACCCTTACCCTAACCCTACCCCTCACCCTAACCCTCAGCCTAACCCTGACCCCAATCCTAACCCTAACCCTCACCGTCACCCTAACACTCATCCTAACCCTCACCCTTCCCCTCACGCTAACCCTAACCCTAACCCTAAAACTCACTCTCAGCCTAACCTTCACCCTGAACCATAACCTCACCATCACGCTAACCCTAAACCTCACCCTAAGCCTAACCCTTACACTAAACCTCAACCTAGTCCTCACCCTAACCCTAATTCTAACCCTAACCCTCCACCGAACCCTAACCCTCATCCTCACCCTAAACCTCACATTAACCCTAAACCTAATCCTCAATCTAATCCTTACCCTAACCCTAACCCGAAACCTTACCCTAACACTCACCCTAACCCTAAACCTCACCTTTATCTTTACCCTCACCCTCTGCCTAACCCTCACATTTACAATTACCATCACCCACAACCTAATCCTCACCCTAACCCTAACCCTCACCCTAGCCCTCACCCTAACACTAACCCTAACCCTAACCCTCACCCTCACGCTCACCCTCAGTGTAAAACTAACCTTATCACTATACCTAACCCTAAACTTCACCCTCACCCTAATTCTTACCCTCACACTAATCCTAAACCTAACCCTAACCCTAACTCTCACACTAAACCTAACCCTCACCCTAACCGTAACCCTACCCTTTATCATAACCCTCATCTTAACCCTAACCCTAACCCTCACCCCAACCCTCACCCTAAACCTCACCGTCATCTTAAACCTGACCGTAACCATAATAATAAACATAACCCTCACCCGACCCCTAACCCTCACCCTCACCCTAACCATCAACCTAACCCTCACCCTAATCCTAACCCTAAACCTCACCCTAACCCTAAGCATAACTGTAAACCTAAACCTCACCCTAACACTCACCCTTAACCTAACCCTCACCCTAACCCTAAAACTCACCCTAATCCTCACCCTAACGCTCACTCTCACCCTCACCCTCACCCTAACCCTCACCCTAACGCTCACCCTAACCCTAATGCTAACTCTAACACTCACCCTAACCCTCATGCTATCACTTACCCACACCCCAAACCTAAGCCTAACCTTAAACCTCACCCTCACATTAAACCTCACCCTAACACTAAACCTAATCCTAACCCTAACCCTCACCTACCCCTAACCCTAACCTTCAACGTCACCCTAACCCTAACCATTACCCGAACCCGAACCCTAACCCTAACCCTCACCCACACCCTAACGCTAAAGCTCACCCTCACCCTCACCGTAAACCTAACCCTTAACCTCACCCTAATCATAACAGTAAGCCTAAATTAAAACTCAAAATAACCCTCACCCTCACCCTAACTGTAACCCAAAACCTAACAATCAACCTAACCCTCACCCTAACCTTAACCCTAAACCTAACCCTAAACCTCACATTAACCCTAACCCTACCCCTCACCCTAACCCTCTTGCTAACTCTAAACCTCAACCTTAGCAGAAACCTAACCATATCCCTAACCATAAACCTCACCTTAAGGCTAACTCCAACCCTAAACCTAACCTAACCCGTACCCTAACCCTAAGTCTAACACTTTCCCTAAACTTAAACCTTACCTTCACCCTCTCCCTCAGCCTAACCCTAAACCTAACCCTAACCCTCACCCTCACCCTAGCCCTCACACTAAACCTAATCCTAACACTAACCCTCATCTTAATCCTCACCCTAACCCTAACCCTAAACATCACCCAAAACCTATTCCTCACCCCCACCCTACCCTTCAGCCTAAACCTAAGTCTAAGCCTAACCCTATCCCTAAACCTCACCCTCAACCTAGCCCGCACCCTAACCCTAATCCAAACGATAACCCTCAACCTAACCCTCACCCTAAACCTAACCCTAAACCTCACACTAAACCTAACCCTAACCCTCAACCTAAACCTAACCCTCATCCATACAGTAACTCTAACCCTAACCCTCACCCTAACACTAAACCTAACCGGAACCCTAAACCTCACACTAAACCTAACCCTAAACTTAACCCTCAACCTAGCCCACAACCTAACCCGAATCCTAACCCTATACCTCATCCTAACCCTCACCCTAAACCTGATCCTAAACCTCATACTAAACCTAAACCTCACCCTCACCCTCAGCCTAACCCTAAGCCTAAGCCTAACCCTAAACCTAACCCTGACTCTCACCCTCACCCTAGCCCTCACCCTAACCCTAATCCTAACCCTAACCCTAACCCTAACCCTCACCCTCACCCTAAGGCTAAACATCACCCTAAGCCTAATCCTCTCCCCAACCATCACCCTCAACCTTACCCTAAGCCTAAGCCTAATCCTTATCCTAACCCTCACACTCACCCTCACCCTAAACCTAATCCTAAACCTAAACCTAACAGTAACCCTCACCCAAACCCTAACTCTAACCCTAATCCTCACCCTCAACCTAACCCTAAACCTCACCCTCACCCTCAGCTTAAACATAAGCCTAACTCTAACCCTAACACTAATCCTCACACTCACCCTCACCCTAACCCTAAACTTAATCCCAGCCCTAACCCTAACCCTCACCCTAACCCTAACTCTAACCCTAAACCTCACCCTCACCCTAACCCTAAACCGCAACCTCACCCTCAGCTTAAACCTAAGCCTAACTCTAACGCTAACCCTAAACCTAACACTAACGCTAACCCTAACCCTCACACTAACACTAAATCTAAACCTAAACCTCAACCTCACCCTAACCCTAACCCTAACCCTAAACCTCACCCTAACCCTAAACCTCACCCTCACAGTAACCCTAATCCTAATCCTAAACCTAACAATAACCCTAACCCTAACACTAACCCTCACCCCAAACATAAACCTCACCCTAATCCTAACCCTCACCCTAACACTTACCCTCAAGCTAACACTTAACCTCACCCTAACACTAACCCTCACACAAACCCTAACCCTCACCCTAACCCTAAACCTCACCCTAACCCTAACCCTAAACTTCACCCTCACCCTAGCACACAACCTAACCCTAATTCTAACCCTAACCCTCAACCTCAACGTCATCCTCATTCTCACTGTAACCATAACCCTAACACTAACAATAACCCTAACCCTAGCCCTTAAACCTCACCCTAAACAAAACGATCAAGCTAACACTAAACCTCAACCTAACATTTACCTCACCCTAAGACTAACCCTCACACTATCCCTGAACCTCAACATAACCCTAAACCTAAACCTATCCCTAATCCTAACCCTCACCCTAACCCTAATTCTAACCCTAAACCTAACCCTAACACAAACCCTCACCCTAAACCTCACCCTAACCCTAATCCTAAACTTCACACTCACACTATCCCACACCCTAACCCTAATCCTAAACTTAAACCTCACCCTAACCCTAACCCTAACACACACCCTCACCCGAACCCTCACCCTCACCCTAACCCTAACACTAACCCTAAACCTAACTCTCACTGTAAACCTCAACCTAACACTAATCTCTAAACCTAAACCTCAAACTCAAACTGATCCTAACCCTAACCCTAACCATAAACCTCACCCTAACACTAACCCTAAACCTCACCCTCACCCTAGCCCTCACCCTAAACCTAATCCTAACCCTAACCCTCACCCTAACCCTAAACCTCACCGTCAACCTAAACCTCAGCCTAACCATAAGCCTAACCCTAAACCTAACCCTAACCCACACACTCACCCTCACCCTAACCCTAATCTTAACCATAACCCTAACAATAAACCTCACCCTAACCTTAAACCTAAAACTAACCCTAAACCTAACCCTTATCCTAACCCTCACCTGATCCCTAACTCTAACCCTAAACCTCACCTTCACCCTAACCCTAACTCTAACCCTAAACCTAACTCTAACCCTAACCCTTACCCTAAACCTCACTCTAACCCTAACCCTCAACCTCACCCTCACCATAACCCTAATCCTCACCCTAACCAAAACCTTCATTCTAACCCTAAACCTCACCCTAACCACAACCCTCACCCTAACCCTAACCCTCACCCTAACAATTACCCTCACACTAACAATAACCCTAAATCTAACACTAACCCTCACAGTAACCCTAACTCTCACCCTAACCCTAAACCTCACCCTAAACTGAACCCTAAACCTCAGCCTCGCCCTAGCCCTCACCCTAACCCTAATTCTAATCTTAACCCTCAACCTAACCCTAACCCTCATCCTCGCCCTAAACCTCAAACTAACCCTAACAATAATGCACAATCTAACCCTCACCCTCATCCTAACCCTCACCCTAACCCTTACCCTAACCCTCACCCTTAACCAAAACCTCACCCTTAGGGGAACACTGACCCTCAGCCTCAGCCTCACCTTTATTCTTACCGACACAATCACCCTAATCCTCATTCTAACCCTAACCGTCATCCTAACACTCACCCTAACCCAGACCCAGTCCATCACCCTAACCATAACTCTCACCCTCACCCTCAACTTCAGCTTAAACCTAAGCCTAAGCCTAATATTAACCTTAACCCTCATCCTAACCCTCACCCTAACCCTAACCCTAATCATCACCCAAAACCTATTCCTCACCCCCGACCTCACCCTCAGCCTAACCCTAAGCCTAACCCTAACCCTCTCCCTCACCCTAGCTCTCACCCTAGCCCTAATTATAACCCTCACCCTCACCCTAACCTTAATCCTCATTCTCACCTTAAAACTCACATTAACCCTAACCCTAATCCTCAATTTAACCCTCACCCTAACCATGTCCCGAAACATTAGCCTAACCCTCACCCTAACCCTAACACTCACCCTTATCTTAACCCTCACCCTCAGCCTAACCCTAATCCTCATCCTCACCCTAAACCTCATACTAACCTTAACACTAATCCTCAATCTAACCCTCACCCTAACCATAACCCGAAACCTTACCCTAAACCTCACCCTAACACTAACCCTAACAGTAACTCTAACTCTAAAACTAACCCTAAACCTAAACCTCATCCTATCCCTAACCCTAAACCTCACCCTCACCATCACCCTCTGCCTAACCCTCAGCCTAATGCTAACCCGAACCCTAACCCTCATACTCACCCGCACCCTCACCCTCACCATATCTCTAACCCTAAACCTCTCCCTAACCCTAACCCTAAACCTCAACATAAACCTCACCCTCACCCTAACCCTAACACTAACCCTAACCCTAAACCTCACACTAACCATCCCCCCTAACCCTAACCCTAACAATAACACTAACCCTAACACTAACCCTAACCCTAACCATAACCCTCACCCTCAGCCTCACCCTCACCACAACTTTACCGTAACCATAACACTAACAATCACCCTGCCCCTAACCCTAACCCTAACCCTAACCCTCAACTCACCCTCACCGTAACGCAAATCCTAAACATAAACCTATCCCTAACACTAAACCTCACCCTAACCCTCACCCTAGCCCTCACCCTAAACCTAATCCTAACCTTAAACCTCATCCTAACACTCACCCTAACCCTAACCCTAATCCGAACCCTAACATGAACCCTAACACTTACCCTCATGCTCGGCCAAAGCCTAAGCCTAAGCCTAATCCTACCCCTAATCCTAACCCTCACCCTAACCCAAACCCTAACACTACCCCTAATTCTAACCCTAAATCTCACCCTCACCATAACCCTAACTCAAACCCTAACCCTAAACTGAACCTCATCCTAACCCTAACCCGAACTCTCATCCTCACACTAACTATAAACCTCACCCTAATCCTAACTCTCACCCTAAAACTTAACCTCACCCTAACACTAACGGCAATGCTAACACTAACGCTCACACTAACCCAAACATCACCCTAACCCTAAACCTCACCCTAATACTAACCCTAACCCTCAACCTCACCCTAGCCCTCACCCGGACCCTAACCCTCATCCTCACCCTAAACCTCACACTAACTCTAACTCTAATACTCAATCTAACTCTCACCCTCAACCTAGCCCTAATCCTAACCCTCACCCTTACCATAACCCTCACCCTCAGCCTAATCCTCACCTTTACCCTTAGCATCACACGCACCCTAACCCTCACCCTAACCCTCACCCTAAACTTAACCCTCACCCTAATCCTCTCAACCCCTAAACCTCACCCTCACCTTAATCCTAATTCCAACCCTAACGCTAACACTAAACCTCACCTTAACGCTAAACCTAAACCTCACCTTCCCCCTAACCATAACCCTGACCCTAAACCTAACACTCACACTAACACTTACCCTCACCCTAACCCTAACCCTAACCCTCACACTAATCCAAACTCTCACCCTAATCCTAAACCTCACCTTAACCTAACTCTAACCCTCACCCTCACACTAGCCCTCAACTTAACGCTAATTCTAACCCTCACCCTCACCATAACACTAACCCTCATCCTCAACATAAACCTCACACTAACCCTAACCCTAACCCTAATCCTCAATCTAACCCTAAACCTAAATCTAACACTAACCCTTACCCTAACCCTAAACCTAACCATAACCCTCAACATTATCTTAACCCTCACCCTCAGCCTAAACCTCATCTTTACACTTAACATCATCCTCACCCTAAACCTCACCCTAAAACTAAACCTCATCCTAACACTCACCATAACCGTAAACCTAACGATCACACTAACCCTAACCCTCACCCTCAACCTCACAGTCAGCCTAACCCTAAGCCTAAGCTTTAACCTTGCCCTAAACCTCACCTTCACCCTAGCACTCACCCTAAACCTAATCCTAACACTAACCCTCATCCTAACCCTCACCCTAACCCTAACCCTAACCATAACCCTAACCCTAATCCTCACCCCAACCTCACGCTCAACCTAACCCTAAGCCTAAGCTTAACCCTAACCCTAACCCTCACACTCACCCTCACCCTAAACCTAATCCTAACTCTAAACCTAACCCCAATCCTAAACCTCAACCTAACCTGCAACCTAACCTTAACCCTAACACTAACCCTAACCCTAACCCTAACCCTGGACATAAATCTCCCCCAAACCCTAAATGTAAACCTAAAACTAACCCTCACCCTAACCCAAATCCTAACCCAAACCCTCAACCTAACCCTAACCCTCCCCCTCACTGTAAATCTAACACTCATCCTAACCCTCACCCAAACACTAACATTAACCCTCACCCTCACCCTAGCCCTCACCATAACACTAATCCTAACCCTAATCCTCATCCTAACCCTCACCCTAATCCTAACCCTAACCCTCACCCTAATCCTAAGCCTTACCCTAACCCTCAACCTAAACTTAACACTCACGCTAACCGTAACCCTAACCCTAAACCTCACCTTAAACCTAAACCTAACCCGAACCCTAATTCTCACCCAGACTCTAACTCTAACTCTAACACTAACCCTAACCTTAACCCTCATCCTCAGCCTCACCCTAAACCTAACCCTAAACACTAACTCTCACATTAACCCTAACCCTAAGTCTCACCCTAACCCTAACACTAAAAACCTCACCCTAAATCTAACACTAACCCTCAACCTCACCCTCTCAGTAACCGTAACCCTAACCCTAACCCTAACAATAAGCCTAACCCTAACCCTAATCCTAACTCTCACCCTCACCCTAAACCTAATCCTCACCCTTACCATAACACTAACCCTCATCCTAACCCTCACCCTAAACCTAAACCTCACCTTAACACTAACCCTAACCCTCACCCTCACCCTAGCCCTCATCCTAACCCTAATCCTAACCCTAATCCTCATCCTAAACCTCACCCTAACCCTAACCCTAAACCTCACCCTAATCCTAAGCCTAACTTTAAACCTCAACCTAACCCTAACACTCAGCTCAACTTAACCCTAACCCTAACCCTCACCCTAACCGTAAACATAACCTGAACACTAACTCTCACCATAATCCTAACCCTAAACCTCACCCTAACACTAAAACTCACCCTCAGTGTAACCCTAAGCCTAACCCTAAACCTTACGCTAACCATCACACTCACCCTAAACCTTACTCTAATCCTATTCCTAACCCTAACACTAACCCTCACCCTTCAGCCTCAAATTAACCCTAACTCTTACCCTAAACCTCACCCACAACCTGACCCTAAATTTAACCATAACCATAAACCTCACCTTAACCCTCACCCTAAACGTAACCCTCACGCTAGCCCTCACCCTAAACCTAATCCTAACCCTACCCTCAATCTAACCCTCACCATAACCCTAACACTAACTCTCACCCTAAACCTAACCCTCACACTCAGCCTAACCCTAAGCCTAACCCTAAGCATAACCCTAAACCTAAACCTAACCCTCACACTCACCCGCACACTCACCCTAACTCTAAACTTAACCCTAACCCTAACCCATACCCTAACGCTCCCCCTAACTCTATATCTAACCCTAAACCTCACCCTCACCCTAACCCAAACCCTAACCGTAACCCTAAACTCCACCCTAACCTTAACCCTAACCATCACCTAAACCTAATCCTCACCCACACCCTCACACTCAGCCTAACCCTAAGCCTAAGCCTAACCCTAACCCTAACCCTCACACTCACCCTCACCTTAACCCTAACTCTAACCCTAACACAAACCCTAAACCTCACCCTAACCCTAACCCTAACCCTCACCCTCACCCTCACAGTAACCTTAAACCTGAACCTAACCGTAAAAATAACCATAACCCTAATCCAAACCCTCACGCTAACCATAACCCTCAACCTAAACCATTCCCTAACCCTAACACTTACCCTCACACTAACACTAACCCTAACCCTAACCCTCAGACTAACCCTAACCCTAACCCTAAACCTCACCCTCAACCTAACCCTAACATTAACCCTAAGCCTCACCCTAAACCTAACCCTCACCCTAACCTTAACTCTACCCCTAAACCTCACCCTCTACCCCTAACTCTAACCCTAACCCTAACACTGAACCTCACCCTAAACCTAACCCTAACCCTTACCCTCAGACTCATGCTCAGCATAAGCCTAAGCCTAAGCCTAACCCTTACCCCAAAACTCACCCTCACCCTAACCTTTACCCTAATCCTGATCCTAACCCTAAGCCTAACCCTAACATTCACCCTAACCCTAAACTTCACACTCACCTTCATCCTCAGTGTAATCCTAAGCCTAAGCCTAAGCCTAACCCTAACGCTCACATTAACCGAAACCTTTACAATAATCCTAATACTAAATCTAAGCCTAACCCTCACCCTCACCCTCACCTTCACCCTATCCCTAACACTAACCCTAACCCTAATCCTCACCCTCAGCCTCACCCTAAAACTAACTCTAACACTAAACCTTACCCTCACCCTAACCCTAAACCTCACCCTCACCCTAACACTTACCCTAACCCTAATCCTATCCCTAATCCTCATCCTAACCCTCCCCCTAACCCTAACCCTAACCCTCACCCTAACCCTAATTCTAACCCTAACCATAACACTAAAAACCTCACCCTAACCCTAACCATCATCCTCACCCTCACCGTAACCATAACCCTAACCCCAACAATAACATTTACCCTAACACTAATCCTATCCCTCTCCTCATCCTCACCATAACCATAACCATAACCCTAATAATAACATTAATCCTAACCCTAATACTAACCCTTACTCTAACCCTAATCCTAACACTAACCCTCAACTTAACCCTAACTATCACCTTTACCGTAACCCAACCCTCATCCGAACCCTCACCCTAAACCTAACCTTAACCCGAAACCTCACCCTAACACTAACCCTAACCCTCACCCTCACCCTAGCCCTCAAGCTAACCCCAATCCTAACCCTAATCCTCATCCTAACCCTCACCCTAAACCTAATCCTAAACCTCACCCTAACCCTAAACCTAACCCTAACCCTCAA
This sequence comes from Dipodomys merriami, assembly GCF_024711535.1. Lineage (NCBI taxonomy): Eukaryota > Metazoa > Chordata > Mammalia > Rodentia > Heteromyidae > Dipodomys > Dipodomys merriami. The sequence continues at coordinate 239,304 of NW_027202359.1, read as the reverse complement.
ACTAAGCCTAACCCTAACACTCACCCAAACCCTAAACCTCACCCTCACCCTCCACTTCAGTGTAACCCTAAGCAGAGCCCTAATCCTAACCCTAACCCTCACCCTCACCCTAATACTTACCCTAATCCTAATCCTAACCCTAACTCTAACCCTCACCCTCAGCCTCACCTTAACCCAAACTCTAACACTAAACCTCATCCTCACCCTAACCCTAACCCTGAACCTCACACTAACCCTAACCCTAAACCTCACCCTCACCCTAGTCCTCAACCTAACCCTAATCCTAACACTAACCCTCATCTTAACCCTCCCCATAACCCTAACCCTAACCCTCTCCCTAAACCTAATCCTCACCCACACCATCACCCTCAGCCTAACTCTAATCCTATCCCTAACCCTAACTCTCACACTATCCCTAATCCTAAACCAAAACCTCACTCTAACCCTAAAGCTCACCCTCATCCTTACCCTCAGCCGAACTCTAAGCCTAATCCTTACCCTAACCCTAACCCTCACACTCACCCTAACCCTAACCCTAATCCTAATCCTAACCCTAACCCTAACCCTCACCCTCAACCTAACCCTCACCTTAAGCCTAACCCTAACATTAATCCTAACCCTAACCCTCGACCTAACCCTCCAACAAACCCTAAATATAACCCTAAACCTCACCCTCACCCTAACCCTAATCCTAACCCTAACCCTAAACCTCACCCTAACCCTAACCCTAACCCTCAACCTCACCATCACCCTCACCATAACTCAAATGCTAACCCTAAAAATAACACTAATCCTAATCCTAAACCTAACCCTAACCCTAACCCTAATGCTAACACTCACCCTCACCCTAACCCTAATCCTAACCCTAACCCTCACTTTAATGTAACCCTCAACCTCAACATAATCCTAACCCTCATCCTAACCCTCACCCTAACCCTAAACCTAACCCTAAAACTTACCCTAACACTAAACCTAATCCTCAACCTAGCCCTCACCCTAACCCAAATCATAACCGTAATCCTCATCCTAACCCTCACCCTAACCCTTACCCTAACCCTCACCCTAACCCTAACCCTTACCCTCAGCCTAACCCTAACCCAGCCCTCAGCCTAACCCTAAGCCAAACCCTAACTCTAACCTTAACCCTCACACTCACCCTAACCCTTAACCTAATCCTAATCCTAACCCTAATCCTAACCCTCACCATCACCCTAAAACTCACCCTAACCCTAACAATAACACTAATCTTAACCCTAACCCTCAATCTCAGCCTCACCCTTACCCTAACTCTAACCCTAAATCTCACCCACAACCTAAACCAAACGCTAACCCTAAACCTCACATTAACCCTAACCCTAAACATCACGCTCACCCTAGGCCTCACCCTAACCCTAATCCTAACCCTCATCCTAACCCTCACCCTAACACTCACCCTAACCCTCACCCTAACCCTACTCCTAACCCTAACCCTCACTCTACCCCTAACCCTCACCCTGACCATAACCCTAACCCTCATCCTAACCCTAACCCTAAACCTTACCGTAACACTAACCCTAAACCTCAAATTCAACCTCAGCCTCACCCTTACCCTAACTCTAAAACTATACCTCACGCTCACCATAACCCTTACCCTAATCCTAATCCTAACCCTAAGCCTAACCGTAACATTCACCCTAACCCTAAACTTCACCCTCACCTTCACCATCAGTCTAATCGTAAGCCTATGCCTAACCCTAACACTAACCCTCACACTCACCCTAACCTTTACCGTAATGCTAATCCTAAGCCTAAGCCTAACCCTCACCCTCACCCTCACTCTCAACCTAACCCTAACACTAACACTAACCCTAACCCTCACCCTCAGCCTCACCCTCACCCTAACTCTAATACTAACCCTAACCCTCACCTTAACCCTAACCATCACCCTTACCGTAACCCTAACCCTCATCCTAACCCTCACCCTAAACCTAACCCTAACCCTAAACCTCACCCTAACACTAACACTAACCCTCACCCTCACCCTAGCACTCATCCTAACCCTAATCCTAACCCTAATCCTCATCCTAACCCTCACCCTAACCCTAACCCTAAACCTCACCCTAAACCTAAACCTAAACCTCAACCTAACCCTAACCCTCAAGCAAAACGTAACGGTAAACCTAACCCTCACCCTAACCCTAAACTTATCCTGAACCCTAACTCATACCCTAAACCTAACCCTAACCCTCACACTCACCCTAACCCTTACCGTAATCCTAATCCTAACCCTAACTCTAACCCTCACCCTCAGCCTCACCTTAACCAGAACTCTAAACCTAAACCTCAACCACACCCTAACACTAACCCTAAACCTAAACCTCACTCTAACCCTAAAACTCACCCTCACCCTCACCCTCAGCCGAACCCTAAACCTAATCCTAATCCTAACCTTAAACCTCACACTCACCCTAAACCTAACCCTAATCCTAATCCTAATCATAACCCTAACCCTCACCCTCAACCTAACCCTCACCTTAAGGCTAACCCTAACATTAATCCTAACCCCAACTCTCGACCTAACCCTCCAACTAACCCTAAATATAACCCTAAACCTCACCCTCACCCTAACCCTAATCCTAACCCTAACCCTCAACCTCACCCTAACCCTAACCCTACCCCTTCACCCTCAACGTCATCCTCACCATAACTCAAATGCTAACCCTAAAAATAACACTAATCCTAACCCTCAACCTAAACCTAGCCCTAACCCCAAACCTAATGCTAACACTCACCCTCACCCTAACCCTAATACTAACCCTAACCCTCACCCTAATGTAATCCTCACCCTCACCATAACACTAACCCTCATCCTAACCCTCACCCTAACCCTAAACCTAGCCCTAAACCTTACCCTAACACTAAACCTAATCATCACCCTAGCCCTCACCCTAACCCTAATCGAAAACCTAATCCTCATCCTAACCCTCACCCTAACCTTAACCCTAACCCTCACCCTAACCCTAACGCTAAACCTCAACCTAACCCTAACCCTCATGCTCACCGTAGCCCTAACCATAACTTTCACCCTAACCCTAAACTTACCCGAACCCTAACTCTCACCCTAACCCTATCCCTTACCCTCACCCTAACCCTAACCCTCACACTCACCCTAACCCTTACCCTAATCTTAATCCTAACCTTAAGACTAACCCTCACCATCACCCTAAACCTCACCCTAACCCTAACAATAACACTAACCTTAACCCTAACCCTCAACCTCAGCCTCACCCTTACCCTAACTCTAACCCTAAATCTCACCCTCACCCTAAACCTAACCATAACCCTAAAACTCACACTAACCCTAACCCTAAACCTCACCCTCATACTAGGCCTCACCCTAACCCTAATCCTAACCCTTATCCTAAACCTCACCCTAACCCTAAAACTAACCCTCACCCTAACCCTAATCCTAACCCTAACCTTCACTCTACCCCTAACCCTCACCTTGACCATAATCCTAAACCTCATCCTAACCCTCACCCTAAACCTAACCCTAAACCTTACCCTAACACTAACCCTAACCCTCACCTTCAACCTCAGCCTCACCCTTAACTTAACTCTAAATCTAAACCCCACCCTCACCCTAACCCTTACCCTAATCCCAATCCTAACCCTAAGCCTAACCCTAACACTCAACCTAACCCTAAACTACACCCTCACCTTCACACTCAGTCTAATCCTAAGCCTAAGCCTAACCCTAACCCTAACCATCACACTCACCCTAACATTTACCGTAATCCTAATCCTAAGCCTAAGCCTAAACCTCACCCTCACCCTAAACCTCACCCTCACCCTCACCCTCACCCTAACCCTAACACTAACCTTAACCCTAACCCTCACCCTCAGCCTCACCCTAAAACTAACTCTAACACTAAACCTTACCCTCACCCTAACCCAAACCCTAAACGTAACCCTAAACCTCACCATAACCCTAAACCTCACCTTCACCCTAGCACTTACCCTAACCCTAACCCTAACCCTCACCCTAACCCTAAATCTAACCCTAACGCTAACATTAAAAACCGCACCCTACCCCTAACCCTAACCCTCATCCTCACCCTCACCGTAACCGTAACCCTAACCTTAACAATAACATGAACCCTAACCCTAATCCTAACCCTCAGCCTCACCATAACCCTAACCCTAACCCTAACCCTAACATTAACCCTAACCCTAATCCTAACCCTACTCTTCACCCTAACCCTCACCTTAAACTTAACCCTAACCCTAACACTCACCCTCACGCTAGCCCTCACCCTAACCCTAATTCTAACCCTAACCCTCATCCTCAACCTAAACCTCACAGTATCCCGAACCCTAATCCTCTATCTAACCCTAACCCTCACCCTAGCCCTAACCCTCACCCTTACCGTAACCCTCACCCTCAGCCTCACCCTCACCTTTGCTCTTACCCTCACTCTCATCCTAAACCTCACCCTAACCCGAACCCTCATCCTAACCCTCACCCTAACCCTAACCCTATCCATCACCATAACCTTAAGCCCCACCATCACCATCACCCTCATCCTAACCCTATGCCTAAGCCTAAACCTAACCCTAACCCTCACCCTCACAGTAGCTCTCACCGTAACCCTCACCCTAAACCTAAACCTCACCCTCACAGTAACCCTAACACTAACCGTTACCCTAAACCTAAACCTTATGCTAACCCTCACCCTAATCCTTAAACTCACCCTAACCCTAAACCTAACCTTCACACTAACCCTAATCCTCACCCTAAACCTAACCATAACCCTCAGCCTAACCCTCATCCTAACCCTAAACCTTAGCCAAACCCTCAACCTAACCCTAACCATTACTCTAACCCTAAACCTCATACTAACCCTAACACTCACCCTCAACCTCACCCTCACCCTCACCCTAACCCTAACCCTCACACGAACCCTCACCCTCACATTAACCCTAACCCTAACCCACACCCTCACCCTCACGCTAATCCTAACCATAACCCTAAACCTAAACTTAATGGTAACCCTCACCCTCATCCTAAACCTAACCCTAACCGTAAAAAAAACCCAATCCCTAACTCTAATCCTAATTCAATCCCACACCTTAACCCTAACCCTAACCCTAAACCTCACCCTAAAACTAACCCTCGACCTCACTGTAACCCTAACCCTAACCCTCACCCTGACCCTCATCCTAACCCTAACCCTAATCCTAACCCTAAAACTCACCCTCAACTTAACCCTTACCCTAAACCAAACCCTCACCATAAACCTAACTCTCACCCTCAGCGTAAACCTAACCCTAACCCTAAACCTAACTCTCAACCTAACCATAACCCTAACCTTAATCCTAAACTCCACACTAGCCCTAGCCCTCACCCTAACCCTAACCCTAACCCTAAAGCTCACCCTAACCCTCACCCTCAACTTAACCCTAACCAAAACCCTAACCCTTACCCTAAGCCTCACTCTAACCCTAACACTCATTCTAACCATCACACTAACCCTAACCCTCACCCTAACCCTAAACCTACCCCTCACCATAAACTTCATATTAACACTAACCCTAACCCTAACCCTAAACCTCACCCTAACCCTAACCATAACCCTCACTTTCACCCTCACCCTAAACTGAACTGTAACCCTCACTCTAACCCTAACAATAACCCTAAACCTAATCTTAAACCTCAACCTCACCCTAACCCTCAGCCTCACCCTCAACCTCAACTTCACCCTAACCCTGACCTTCACCATAGCCCTCACCCTCACCCTAACCCTAACACTAAACCTCACCCGCACCCTCACTTTCACCCTCAGCCTAAACCTAACGCTATCTCTAATCATAACCCTAACCTTCACCCTCACCTGAACCCTCAACATATCCCTTACCCTCAACCTCAACCTAACCTTAACCGTAAACCTCACACTAAACCTAACCCTCACCGTAAACCTAACGCTAACCCTCATCATAACCCTAATGTTCACCCTCAACCTAGCCCTCACCCTAACCCAAAGCCTCACCCTAAACCTCACCCTCACACCACCCTCAAATTAAACCTAACCCTTACCCTCACCCTAAACCTAGCCCTCACCCTAACCCTAACCCTCACCCTAGCCCTCACCCTAACCCTAAACCTAACGCTCACCCTCACCCTCATCCTCATCCTCAGCGTAACACTAACCCTATCCCTATTCCTAACCCTAAACCTCACCCTCACCATAACCATCACCCTAATTCTTTCCCTCACACTAATCCTAACCCTAACCCTAACCTTTACTCTCACACTAAACCTAACCCTCACAGTAACCGTAACCTGACCCCTTACCCTAACCCTCACCTTAACCCTAAACATAACCTTCACTCTAAACCTCACCCTAAACATCACAGTCACCCTAACCCTGACCCTAACCCTAATCCTAACCCTAAGCCTCACTCTAAACCTAACCCTCCCTCTCCCCCTAACCCTCACCCTAAACCTCACCCTAATCCTAACCCTAACCCTCAGCCTAACCCAAAACCTAACCCTCACCCTAACCCTAATCCTAACCTCCACTCTAACCCTAATATTCAGCCTAAACTTAAACCTAACCTAAAACCTCACCCTCACCCTCACCCTCTCCTTAACCCTAAGCCTAAACCTAACCCTCACCCTCACCCTTACCTTAACACTAAACCTAATCCGAACCCTCATTCTAACAGTAACCATAAACCTCACCTTCACCGTAACCCAAACCCTGACTTTATCCTCACCCTAACCCTAACCCACACATTAACCCTAATACTCACCATAACCGAAACCCTACCCCTAACCCTAACCCTAACCCTAACCCTAATTTTAACCCTAACCCTAACCCTCACCCTAACCTCCCCCTCATACCACCCTCAAACTAACCCTAACCCTAACCCTAACCCTAACCCTGAGCCTAACCCTCACCCTCACCCTAACCCTAACCCTCATCATAGCCCTCACCCTAACCCTAACCCTAAAACTCACCCTCACCCTCACCCTCACCATTACCCTCAGCGTAACACTAACGATAACCCAAATCCTAAACCTAAACCTCACCCTCACCCTAACCGTCACCCTAATTCTTACCTTCACACTAATCCTAAACCTAACCCTAAACCTAACACTCACACTAAACCTAACCCTCACCATAAACTTCACCCTAACCCTAATGCTAACTCTAACACTCACCCTAACCCTCACGCTATCACTCACCCACATGATAAACCTAAACATAAACCTAAACCTCACCCTCACCATAACCCTCACCCTAGCCTTAACCCTAACTCTAACACTAATCCTAACCCTAACCCTCACCCTAAGGCTAACCCATACCCTAACCCTAATCATAACCCTCAACGAAATCCTCAAACTAACCCTAAACATAATCCTAACCCGAAACCCTCATCCTAACCCTAACCCTAACTCTAACACTAACCCTAACCCTCACCCTAACCCTCACCCTAACCCTAACCCTAACCTTAACCCTCACCCTAACCTTAACCCTACCACTCATCCTAAACCTCATCCTAACCCTAACCCTAAACCTGACCCTAATCCTAAACCTCACCATAACCTTAACCCTCACCCTCAACATAACCATAAATCTAAACATAACTCTAAAAATAACCCTAACCCTAAACTTTATCCTAACCCTCACACTCACCCTAACCCTAACCCTAACTCTAACCCTCACCCTAAACCTAACCCTCTCCCTCACCGTAAACCTAAACCTAACCCTAACACTTACCCTCACCCTAACAGTAAACCTAACCCTAAACCTCACACTCACTCTTACCCTCACCCTAAACGTCATCCTAACCCTCACCCTATCCCTAACCGTAACCCTCAAACTAACCCTAACCCTCACCCTAACCTTAACCCTACCACTCACCCTAAACCTCATGCTAACCCTAACCCTAAAACTAACCCTAATCCTAAACCTCACCCTAACCCTAACCCTCACCCTCAACGTAATCATAAACCTAAACGTAACCCTAAAAATAACCCTAACCCTAACCTTTATCCTAACCCTCACCCTCACCCTAACCATAACCCTAACCCTAACACTCACCCTAAACCTAAACCTCACCCTCACCGTAAACCTATACAAAACCCTAACACTTACCCTCACCCTAACACTAACCCTAACCCTAAACCTCACACTCACTCTAACCCTCACCCTAAACCTAATCCTAACCCTCAACCTTATCTTACCCTCACCCTAACCCTAACCCTTACCCTCACCCTAACCCTCAATCTCACCCTCACCCTAATCGTAACCCTCACCCTAAACCTCACCCTCATCATAACCTTCACTCTTACCGCAACTCTCAAAATCACCCTAACCCTCCCCCTTACCCTTATTCTTACCCTCACCCTAATCCTCACTCTAACCCTAACCCTCACCCTAACCTAAACTTATCCCTCACCCTAGTCCTCAATCTAACCCTAATGCTAACCCTAACCTTCACCCTAACCCTAACCCTAACCCTTAACCTCACCCTAACCCTAACCCTCACCCCAACACTTACCCTCACCCTAACCCTCACCCTAACGCTAACCCTAACACTACACCTCACCTTACCAGCAACCTCACTGTAATCGTAACCCTAACCCTAACAATAACACTAACTCTAACCCTAAAACTAATCCCTAACCCACACTCTCACCCTCACCTTCATCCTAAATCTAACCCTAAACCACTCCATAAGCCTAACCCTATACTCACACTCACCCTAACCCTCACCCTAAAACTTACCCTCACCCTAACCCTCACCTTAACCCTAAACCTAACCCTAACCCTCACCTTAACCCTCACCCTAACCCTAACCCTAACGTTAACCCTTAATCTTACCCTGAACCTCACCCTAACCCTAACCCTACCCCTCATCCTAATCATCATCCTAACCCTAACACTAAAACCTCACCCTAAGCCTAAACCTAACCCTAAACCTCACCTGCACCCTAACAGTCACGCTCTCTCTCACCCTTACCCTAACTCTAAACCTCACCCTAACCATCAAACTATCCCTAACCCTCACACTAACCCTACGCATAACACTCGCCCTAACCCTGAGCCTCACCCTCATCTAACCCTCAGCCTATCCCTAACCCTAACCCTAATGCTCACACTCACCCTAACCCTAACCCTCACACTCACCCTCAGCTTAAACCTAATCCTAAAAATAACCCTAACCCTAACCCTCACAATCACCCTCACCCTAAGCCTAACCCTAACTCTAAACCTAACCCTCACCCTCACCCTCACCCTCACCCTAACCCAAACCCTCAACCGAAACCTCACCCTCAATCTACCCAAACCCTCACCCTCAACCTAAACATCACCCTAAACCTAACCCTCACTCTAACCCTTAGCCTAACCCTATCGTAACCATAATCCTCACCCTAACCCTCACCCTCAGGCTCACCATAACCCTATTCCTTACCCTAACCTTAACCCTAACCCTCACCCTCAGCCTCACCCTAAAACTAACTCTAACACTAAACCTTACCCTCACCCTAACCCAAACCCTAAACGTAACCCTAAACCTCACCCTAACCCTAACCCTAAACCTCACCCTAACCCTAACCCTAAACCTCACCCTCACCCTAGCCCTTACCCTAACCCTATTCCTAAGCCTAATATTAACCTTAACCCTCATCCTAACCCTCACCCTAACCCTAACCCTAACCATCACCCAAAACCTATTCCTCACCCCCAACCTCACCCTCAGCCTAACCCTCAGCCTAACCATAACCCTCTCCCTCACCCTAGCTCTCACCCTAGCCCTAATTATAACCCTCACCCTCACTCTAACGGTAACCTCCAACCTAACCCTAACCTTCACCATAACCCTAACGCTAACCCTAACCCTAACCCTAAACCTCACCCTCACCCTCACCCTCAGGCTAAGACTAACCCTATCCCTAACCCTCACACTTAACCTTACCCTAAAACTAACCCTAAGCCTCACCCTCACCCTCAACCTCATCCTAACCCTAACCCAAACACTCAACCCAAACTTCACCTTCACCTTCACCCTAACCCTCACCCTCACCCTAAACATCAACCTAACCCTAACCCTCACCCTAACCCTCACCCTAAACTTAACCCTCACATTAACCCTAACCTTCACCCTAACCCTAATCCTCAACCTAATCCTTACCCTCACCCTAACACTAAGCCTAACCCTAACTTGAACCCTCACAGTAACCCTAAACCTCACCTTAATGCTAACCCTCACAGTAACCGTAACCCTCACCCTAAACTTAACCCTACCCCTCACCCTACCCCTCATTCTAACTCTAATCCCAACCCTAACACTCACCCTCACCGTCACCCTAACACTCACACTAACCCTAACCATCACCCAAACACTAACCCTCACACTCTCCAGAACCCTCATCCTCACTCTAACACTCACCCTCACACCAACCCTCACCCTTACCTTATCTTCACCCTAACCCTAACCCTCAGACTAACCCTAAACTTAACTTTAACCCTACCCCTGAACTTACCCCTCTCCCTAACTCTAACCCTAACCCTAACACTAACCCTCACCCTAATCCTAACCCTTACCCTCACCCTCACCCTAAAACTTACCCTTACCTTAAATCTCACCCTAACGCTAACCCTCATTCTACACATCACCCTAACAATAACCCTCAATTTAACCCTAACCCTATCACTCACACGAAACCTAACACTCACCCTAACCCTCAACCTAACCCTAACCTCCAACCTAACACTAACCCTCACCCTAACCCTAATGCTAACCCTCACCCTATCCCTAACCCTCACCCTAACCCTTATCCTCACTCTAACCCTAACCCTCACAGTAACCCTAATCCTCACCCTAACCCTAATATACCCTTCACCCTCACCCTCACTCTAACCCTAACCCCAACCCTAAAACTCACCCTGACCGTCACCCTAACACTCAGCCTAACCCTCAACCTTATCCTCACCCTAACCCTAACCCTAACCCTAACCCTCACCCTAAACCTTAACCTCACCCTCACCCTAAAACTAAACCTCACCCTAACCCTAAACCTAACCCTAAACCTCACCCTAGCCCTCATGCTAACCGTAATTCTAACTCTAACCCTCACCCTAATCCTAAACCTCACCCTAAACCTAACCCTATATCTAACCCTCACCCTCACCCTAGCCCTCACCCTAACCATAATTCTAACACTCACCCTCACCCTAACCATAACCCTCATCCTCACCCTAAACCTCACATTAACCCTAAACCTAATAATCAATCTAACCCTTACCCTAACCCTAACCCGAAACCTTACCCTAACCCTCACCCTAACACTAAACCTCACGCTTCTATTAAACCTCACCCTCAGCCTAACCCTCACCTTTACCCTTACCATCACCCTCACCCTAACCTCACCCTAGCCCAAACCCTAAACCTAACCCTAACCCTCACACTCACCCTCAGCGTAACACTAACCCTATCACTATTCCTAACCCTAAACCTCACCCTCACCCTAACCATCACCCTAATGCTTACCCTCACCCTAATCCTAACCCTAACCCTAAACCTATCACACTAAACCTAACCGTCACCATAACCATAACCCTACCCCTCATCCTAACACTCACCTTAACCCTAACCCTAAACATCACCCCAACCCTCATCCTAAACCTCACCTTCACCCGAAACCTGACTCTAACCCTAATAATAATCCTAACCCTCATCCTCACCCTAACTCTCACACTCACACTAAACCTCACCCTAACCTTCACCCTAATCCTAAGCCTAACCCTCAGTCTAACCCTCACCCTAACCCTAAGGATAACCCTAATCATAACACTCAACCTAACCCTAACCCTCACCTTAACCCTAAACCTCACCCTAATCCTCACCCTAACCCTCACTCTCACCTGCACCCTCACCCTAACCCTAATGCTAACTCTAACCCTTACCCTAACCCTCATGCTATCACTTACCCACACCACAAACCTATCCCTAACATTAAAACTCACCCTCACCCTAAACCTCACCCTAAACCTAAACCTAATCCTAACCCTCACCCTAAAAGTTACCCTCACACTAACACTAACACTCATACTAACCCTAAGCCTCACCATAACCCTAAACCTCACCCTCACCATAACCCTAAACCTAACCCTAACACTCACCCTAACCCTAAACCTAACACTAACCCTAACACTAACTGTCACCCTAACCCTAACTCTAAACCTAAACCTCAACCTCAACCTAACCCTAACCCTAACCCTAACCCTAAACCTCCCCTAAACATATCCCTAAACCTCACCTTCATCCTAATCCTCATCCTAACCCTCACCCTAACCCTAACCCTAACCATCACCCTAACCCTAATCCTCAAGCTCAACCTCACCCTCAGCCTAACCCTAAACCTAAACCTAAATCTAACCCTAACCCACTCACTCACCCTCACCCTAACCCTAACCCTAATCATAACCTAACCCTAACACTAACCCTCACCCCAAACATAACACTCACCCTAACACTAACCCTCACCCTAACACTTCCCCTCTCCCTAACACTAACCCTAACTCTAACACTAACCCTCCCACTAACCCTAACACTCACCTTAACCCTAAACCTCACCCTAACCCTAAAGCTAAACTTCACCCTCACCCTAGCCCTCACTGTAACCTTAATTCTAAACCTAACCCTCAACCTAATCATAACCCTCATCCTCACCCCAAACCTCACATTAACCCTAACCCTAATCCTCAATCTAACCCTCACCCTATCCCTAACCCTTAACCTAACCCTCACCCTAACCCTAACCCTCACCCTTATCTTAACTCTCACCCTCAGCCTAACCCTCACCTTTACCCTTACAATCACCCTCACACTAACCCTCCCCTATACCCTAACCCTCACCATAGCCCTCACCCAACCCTAAACCCAACCCTGAGCCTCACGCTCACCCTCAGCGTAACACTAACCCTGTCACTATTCCTAACCATAAACCTCACCCTCACCCTAACCGTCACCCTAATTCTTAACCTCACACTAATCCTAACCCTAACCCTATCCATAACCCTACCCCTTATACTAACACTCACATTAACCCTAACTCTAACCCTCAACCTAACCCTCACCCTAAACTTCACCGTCACCCTAAACCTATCCCTAACCCTAATAATAACCGTAACCCTCACCCTAACACTAACCCTCACCCTCATCCTAACCCTCAACCTAACCCTCAACCGAATCCTAATCCTAACCCTCTGCCTAACCCTCAAACTAATCCTAAGCATAACCCTAACCCTAACCCTCACACTAACCCTCACCCTAACCCAAACCCTAACCCTAACCCTCACACGCACCCTAACCCTCACACTAACACTTAACCTCATCCTCTCCCTAAACCTCACACTTAATCGAACCCTCACGATAACTCTAACCCTAACCGTGACCCTCACCATCACCCTCACGCTAACCATAACCCTAACCCTCACCCTAACCCTAAAATTCACCCTAATCCCCACCTTAAACCGCACTCTTACCCTCACCCTCACCCAAACCCTAAACCCAACACTCATCCTAACCCTCACCCTAACCCTAATGCTAACTCTAACACTCACCCTAACCCTCATAATATCACTTACCCACACCACAAACTTAACCCTAACCTGAACCTTCACCCTCCACCTAAACCTCACCCTAACCCTAAACCTAATCATAACCCTAACCCCCACCCTCAACCTAACCCTCACCATAACCCTTACCCTCACCCTCACCCTCACCCTAACCATAACCCTCACACTAAACCTAACCCTCACCCTAAACCTAACCCTACCCCTCACCCTAACCCTCACCCTAAACTTAGCCCTAACCCTAACCCTCACCCTCATGCTAGCCCTCACCCTAACCCTAATTCTAACCCTAACCCTCATCCTCACCCTAAACCTCACACGAACCCTACCCTAATCCTCAATCTAACCCTAACCCTAACACTTACCCTAACCCTCACCCTAACCCTAACCCTCACCCTTACTGTAACCCTCAAGTTCAGCCTAACCCTCAACTTTACTCTTACCATAACGCTAATACTGACGCAAACCCTAACCTGAACCCTCATCCTAACCCTCCCCCTAACCCTAACCCTATCCATCAAAATAACCCTAACCCTCAAACTCACCATCACCCTCAGCCTAAACCTATGCCTAAACCTAAGCCTAACCCTAAACTTCACCTTCACCCTAGCCCTCACCCTAACCCTAATCCTATCCCTAACCCTCATGCTAACCCTCACACTAACCCTATGGATAAACATCACCCTAAGCCTAATACTCATATCCACCCTTACCCTCAGACTAACCCTAAGCCTAAGCCTAATCCTAACCCTAACCCTCACACTCACCCTCACCGTAACCCTAATCCTAACCCTAATCCCAACCCTAACCCTAAACCTCAACCTAACCCTCACCCTATACCTAATGCTAACCCTAACACTAACCCTGACCCTCACCCTAACCCTCCCCCTCAACCTAACTCTAACCCTAAACCTCATCCTGACCCTATCCCTAATCCTAACCCTAAGCCTAAACCTCACCCTAACCCTAAACCTAACCCTCACCCTCTCTCTCACCCTCACCCAACCCATAGTCAAACCCTAACCCTAACATTAACACTAATCCTAACCCTAAAACTAACCCTAACCCTAACCCTAACCTTCAACCACAGCCTCACCCTCACTGCAAATGTAACAGTAATCATAACACTTACAACAACCCTAACCGTAATACTAACCATCACCCACACCCTAACCCTAATCCTAACCCTAACCATCACGCTAACATTAACCGTCACTCTCACTGAAACCCTAACCCTCATCTTAACTCTCACCCTAACCCTAAGCCTAACTCTCACCATAAACCTTAACCTCACCCTAATCCTAACACTAAGCCTAACCTAAACCTTACCCAAACCATCACGCTCAGCCTAATCCTAACCCAAACCGTAACCCTCAACCTAAACCTCACTCTAACCCTAACCATAACCCTAAAACTCACATTAACCCTAACACATATCCTAACCCTAAACCAAACCCTCACACTAACCCTGATGCTAACTCTAACCCTCATCATTACCAGAACCCTAAACCTAACCATAAACCTCACCTTAAGGCTAACTCTAACCCTAAACCTAACCCTAACCCGCACCCTAACCCTAACCCTCACCTTCACCCTCACCCTCAGCCTAACCCTAAGCCTAACCCTAACACTAACCCTAACCCTCACACTCACCCTCACCTTAACCCTAATCCTAAACTTACCCTATCCGTAAACCTAACCCTCACCCTAAGCCTAACCCTAACACTAACCCTAACCCTAACCCTCATCCTAACTCTCACCCTAACCCTAACTCTAACCCTGAACCTCAACTTCACCCTAACCCTAAATCTAACCCTAACTCTAACCCTAAATCATACACTAACCCCAACTCTAAACCTCACCCTCCCTCTCAACATCACCATAAACATAAACCTAACCTTAACCCTAACAATAACCCTAACCCTAACCCTAAACCTCACCCTAACCATAACCCTCACCCTAACGCTAAACCTCACCCTAACATTTACCCTCACCCTAACACTAACCCTCACACTAAACCTAACTCTCACCATAACCCTAAACATCACCCTAACCCTAACCCTAACCCTAACCCTCACCCTAACCCTAAATCTAACTCTAACCCTCAACCTAACCCTAACCCTCATCCTCACCCTAACACTCACCCTAACCCTAACCCACACCCTTACCGTAACACTCGCCCTCAGACTAACCCTCACCTTTAACCTTATCGACACCCTCAAACTAACCCACAAACTAACCATAAACTTAACCCGAACCCTCTCACCCTGACCCTAACCCTAACACTCACCTAACACTAACCCTCATCTTCACCCTCACCCTCAGCCTAACCCTAAGCCTAAACCTAACCCTAACCCTAACCGTCACACTCACCCTCTCCCTAACCCTAATCATAAACCTCACCCTCAACCTAGCCCTTACCCTAACCCTAATCCTAAACCTAACCCTCACCCTAACCCTAACACACATCCGCAGCCTAACCCTCACACTAACTCTAACCCTAACACCAGCCCTAACAATAACCCTCAGCCTAACCCTCACCCTAACCCTATCTCTAACGCTAAACCTCAAACTCACACTGACCCTAACCCTAACCCTAAACCTCACCCTAACACTAACCCTAAACCTCACCCTCACCCTAAACCTAATCCTAAACCTAACCCTCATCCTAAAACTCACCCTCACCCTAAACTTAACCCTCACCCTAACCCTAACCCTTACCCTCAACCTAACTCTCAGACTAACCCTAAGCCTAAACCTAAACCTAACCCTAACCCACTCACTCACCGTCAACCTAACCCTAATCCTAACCATAACCCTAACCCTAAATCTCACACTAACCCTAAACATAAGATTAACCCTAACCCTAACCCTCATCCTAACCCTCACCTGAACCCTAACTCTAAACCTAAACCTCAACCTTACTCTAACCCTAACTCTA
Source organism: Dipodomys merriami (assembly GCF_024711535.1). Taxonomy (NCBI): domain Eukaryota; kingdom Metazoa; phylum Chordata; class Mammalia; order Rodentia; family Heteromyidae; genus Dipodomys; species Dipodomys merriami. Next base: position 222,732 of record NW_027202359.1, on the reverse strand, counting down.
ACGGTAACCCTAAAACTCTCCCTAACCCTAACCCTCACTCAAACCCTCACCGTAACCCTGACCCTCACCCTAACCATAACCCTCACCCTAACCCTAACCCTCACCCTAACCCTTACCCTGACCCTAAACAAAACCCTCAACCTAACCCTAACCCTCACCCTAACCAAAACCCTCATCCTAATCCTAACCCTCTCCCTAACACTTCCCCTCACCCTAACACTATCGCTCATTATAACACTAACCATCACACTAACCCTAACTCTCAACCTAACCCTAAACCTCACCCTAACCCTAACCGTCAGCCTCACCCTAGCCCTCACTCTAACCCTATTCTAACCCTACCCCTCACCCTAATCCTAAACCTCATCCTCACCCTAAACTCACACTAACCCTAACCCTAATCCTCAATCAAACCCTCACCATTACCTTAACCCTCACCCTAACCCTTACACTAACCCTCACCCTAATCCTAAACCTCATCCTCACCCTAAACTCACACTAACCCTAACCCTAATCCTCAATCAAACCCTCACCATTACCCTAACCCTCACCCTAACCCTTACCATAACCCTCACCCTAATCCTAACCCTCACCCTTAGGGGAACACTCACCCTCAGCCTAACCCTCACCTTTACTCATACCGTCACGCTCATCCTAACCCTAATCCTAACCCTAACACTCATCCTAACACTCACCCTAAACCTAACCCTGTCCATCACCCTAACCCTAACCCTCACCCTCACCCTCAGCCTAACCCTAGGACTAAGCCTAACCCTAAACCTAACCCTCACCCTCACCCTAGCCCTCAGCCTAAACCTAATCCTAACCCTAACCCTCATCCTAACCCTCACCCTAACCCTAACCCTAACCATCACCCAAAACCTAATCCTCACCCCCACCCTCACCCTCAGCCTAACCCTAACCATAACCCTCACCCTCATTCTCACCCTCACCGCAAACTTAACCCAAACCAAAACACTAACAATAACCCTAATTTTAACCCTAACCCTAACCCTAATCCTCACCCACACCCTCACCCTCAGCCTAAACCTAAGCCTAACACTAGGCCTAACCCTAACCCTCAACCTAACCCTAACCCTAATCCTAACCCTAACCCTAATCCTAAACCTAACCCTAATCCTCAGCCACACCCTCATCCTAACCCAAATCCTAACCCTAACCCTAATCCTAATCCTAACCCTAATCCTAAACCTAACCCTAATCCTCAGCCACACCCTCATCCTAACCCAAATCCTAACCCTAACCCTCACCCTAACCCTAAGTCTAAGCCTAACCCTAACCCTAAAGCTCACACTTTTCCTCACCCTAACCCTGATCCTAAACCTAACCCTATCCCTAACACTAACCCTCACCCTAACACTAACCCTAGCCCTCACCCTAACCCTAATCCTAACCCTAACCCTCACCCTCAAGCTCAGCCTAAGCCTAAGCCTAAGCCTAAGCCTAACCCTAACCCTAACCCTCACACTTACCATAACAATAACACTAACCCTAACTCTAACCCTAAAACTAAACCTCACCCTAGCCCTAACTCTAACCCTAACTCTAACCATAATCGTCACCCTCACCGTCACCCTCACGCTAACCCTAACCTTAGCCCTCACCCTAACCCTAATGCTAACTGTAACACTCACCCTAACCCTCACGCTATCACTTACCCACACCACAAACCTAACCCTAAAAATAACCCTCACCCTCACCCTAAACCTCACCCTAACCCTAAACCTAATCCTAACGCTCACCCTCACCCTAACCCTCACCCTCACCCTAACCCTCACCATAACCCTTACCCTCACCCTCACCCTCACCCTAACCGTAACCCTCACACTAAACCTAACCCTCACCCTAAACCTAAACCTACAGCTCACCCTAACCCTCAACCTAAACTTAACCCTAATCCTAACCCTCACCCTCACGCTAGCCCTCAACCTTACCTTAATTCTAACCCTAACCATCACCCTAACCCTCATCATCACCCTAAACCTCACACTACCCCTAACCCTAATCCTCAATATAACCCTAACCTTAACCCTTACACTAACCCTCAACCTAAACCTAACTCTCACCCTTACTGTAACCCTCAGGCTTTTACTAACCGTCAGCCTAACCCGAACCCTCATCCTAACCCTCACCCTAAACCTAACCATATCTATCACCATAACACTAACTCTTACCCTCACCATCACCCTCAGCCTCAACCTATGCCTAAGCCTAACCCTAAACCTAACCCTCACTTTGACCCTAGTCCTCACCCTAACCCTACTCCTAAACCTAACCCTCATCCTAACCCTCACCCTAACGCTAATGCTAACCATCACTCTAAGCCTAATACTCCCCACCACCCTCACCCTCACACTAACCCTAAGCCTAACACTCACCCTAACCCTAACCCTCACCCTCATCTAACCCTCATCCTATCCCTAACCCTAACCCTACTGCTCACAGTCACCCTAACCCTAACCATCAAACTCACCTCACCCTCAGCTTAAACCTAAGCCTAACCATAACCCTAACCCTAACCCTCACAATCACCCTAACCCTAAGCCTAACCCTAACCCTAAACCTAACCCTCACCCTCACCTTCACCCTAACCTTAACCCTAACCCAAACCCTCAACCGAAACCTCACCCTCAACCTCACCCTAACCCTCACCCTCAACCTAAACATCACCCTAAACCTAACGCTCACCCTAACCCTTAGCCTAACCCTCACCCTAACCCTAAACCTCACCCTCACCCTCACCCTCAGGCTCATCCTAACCCTAATCCTAACCCTAACCCTCACCCTCATCCTCAACCTAAACCCATCCCTAACCCTAACCCTCACCCTAACTGTAACCTCTAACCTAACTCTAAGCCTCAACATAACCCTAACACTAACCCTAACCCTAACCCTAACCCTAACCCTCACCCTCACCCTAAGCCTAAGCCTAAGCATATCCCAAACCCTCACACTAACCCTTACCCTAAAACTAACCCTAAGCTTCACCCTCAACCTCAACCTCAGCCTAAACCTAACCCAAACACTCATCCGAACCGTCACCCTCACACTCACACTAACCCTCAACCTCACCCTAAACATCACCCTAACCCTAACCCTCACATTAACCCTAACCCTCACATTAACCCTAACCCTCACTGTAACCCAAACCTTCAACCTAACCCTTACCCTCATCCCAACACTAAGCCTAATCCGAACTTGAACCCTCAGAGTAACCCTAAACCTCACCCTAACCCTAACCCTACACCTCACCCTACCCCTCACTCTAACCCTAACCCCAACCCTAACCCTCAACCTCACCGTCACCCTAACACTCACGCTAACTCTAACCCTCACCCAAACCCTAACTCTCACACTCTCAAGAACACTCATCCTAACTCAAACACTCACTGTCAAAATAAACATAACTCTAACCCTAAACTTCACCATTACCGTAAACCTAACCCTCACACTAACAGTAACCCTAACCCTCACCCTCACTCCAACCCTCACACTTACCTTATCCTCCCCCTAACCCTAACCCTCACACTAAACCTAACCTTAACTCTAACCTTACCCCTCACCCTAACTCTAACCCGAAACCCTCACCATAAACCTAACCCTTATCCTCACCCTCACCATAACCCTCACCGTAACATTAACCTTCACCCTAACACTAACCCTCATCCATAACTTAACCTTCACTGTCACCCTCACCCTAACCCTCAACCTCATTCTACACATCACCCTAAACATAACCCTCAGCCTAACCCTAACCGTATCACTTACCTTAACCCTAACATTCACCCTAACTCTCACCCTAACCCTAACTTCCAACCTAATATTAACCCTGACCCTAACCCTAATGCTATCCCTCACCCTAACCCTAAACCTCACCTGACCCTTACCCTCACTCAAACCCTAACCCTCACACTATCCCTAATCCTCACCTTAAACCTAACACTACCCCTCACCCTAACCCTCACTCTAAACCTAACCCCAACCCTAAACCTCACATTCACCGTCAAACTAACACTCACCTTAACCCTCAACCTTACCCTCACCCTAACCGTAACCCTAACCCTAAAACTCACATTAACCCTAACACTCACCCTAACCCTAACCCAAACCCTCACCATAACCCTGATGCTAACTCTAACCCTCACCATTACCAGAACCCTAAACCTAACCATAAACCTCACCTTAAGGCTAACTCTAACCCTAAACCTAAACCTAACCCGCACCCTAAACTTAACCCTCACATTCACCCTCACCCTCAGCCTAACCCTAAGCCTAAACCTAACACTAAACCTAGCCTTCACACTCACCCTCATCCTAACCCTAAACCTAATCCTAACCCTATCACTAACCCTAACTTTCACCCTAAACCTCACCCTAACCCTAACCCTAACACTAACCCTAACCTTCATCATAACCCTCATCCTAACCCTAACTGTAACCCTAAACCTCAACTTCAACCTAACACTAAATCTAACCCTAACCGTAACCCTAAATCTCACACTAATCCTAACCCTAAACATTACCCTCACCCTAACCATAACCGTATCCCTAACCCTAACCCTAACAATAAACCTAACCCTAACCTTAAACCTCACCCTAACCATAACCCTCACCCTAACCCTAAACCTCACCCTAAAACTTACCCTCACCTTAACACTAAACCTCGCACTAAACCTAAACCTCACCATAACCCTAAACCTCACCCTAACCCTAAACTTAACAGAACCCTCCCCCTAACCCTAATTCTAACCCTAACACTCACGCTAACCCTAACCCTCATCCGCACCCTAACTCTCACCCTAATCCTAAACTTAACCCTAAACCTCACCCTAACCCTAACCCTCACCCTCAGCCTAACCCTAAACCTAACCCTAACCCACACACTCACCCTCACCCTAACCCTAATCCTAAACCTATCCCTAACACTAACCCTCCCCCTAAGTCTCACCCTAACCCTAAACCTAACCCTCAACCTAACATTCACCCTAACCATAACTCTAACCCTAAACTTCACCCTAACCCTAAACCTAATTCTAACCCTAACCCAAACACTAAACCACACCCTATCCATCACCCTAACCCTAATCCTCAAACCCACCCTCACACTCAGCCTAACCCTAAGACTAAGCCTAACCCTAAACCTTACCCTCACAGTCACTCTCAACCTAAGCCTAATCCTTACCCTAACCCTAACCCTTAACCTCAACCTAACCCCCACCCTAACCTTAAGCCTAACACTCACCCTAACCCTAACCTATGAACTAACCCTCCCCCTAAACCTAAATCTAACCCTAAACCTCACCCTCCCCCTAACCCTTATCCTAACCCTAACCCTAACCCTCACCCTAAACCTAAACCTCACCCTCACCGTCACCCTCACCGTAACTCTAAACATTACCCTAACAATAACACTAATCCTAAAGCTAAACTTAAATCTAACCCTAACCCTAACCCTAATCCTAACCCTAACACTCAGCCTAACCCTAACCCTCACCCTCACCATAACTCTAACCCTCATCCAAACCCTCACCCTAACCCTAATCCTAAACCTCAGCCTAACACTAAACCTAACTGTAATCCTCACCCTAACCCTAAACTTAACCCAAACCCTAACTCTCACCCTAAACATAACCTTAAACCTCAACCTAACCCTAACCCTACACCTCATCCTCAACCTCAGCCTAACCCTAAGCCTAAGCCTAACCCTAACCCTCACACTCACCCTATCCCTTACCCTAATCCTAATCCTAACCCTAAGCCTAACCCTCACCCTCACTCTAACCTTCACCCTAACCCTAACTCGAACCTTAACCCTAACCATAAACCTCACAGCCTCACCCTAACCCTAACTCTAACCATATAGCTCACCCTCACCCTAACCCTAACCCTAAACGTCACCCTAACCCTATCCCTAAACCTCACCCTAACCCTAATCCTCACCCTAACCCTAATCATAAACCTAACCCTCATCCTAACCCTCACCATAACACTAACCCTAAACCTAACCCTCACCCTCACTGTAACCCTTACCCTAACGCTCACCCTAAACCTAAACTTAACCCGAACCCCAACTCTCACCCTAACCCTAAACCTAACCCTCACCCTAACCATCAGCTTCACCCTCACTCTCAGCCTCAGCCTAATCCTAAGCCTAACCCTCAACCTAACCCTCACCCTTACCGTCACCCTCACCATAACTCTAACCCTAACCCTAACAATAACACTAATTCTAACCCTAAACCTAACCTTAACCCTAACCCTAATCCTAATCCTAAGACTCACCCTCACACTAACCCTAATCCTAACCCTAACCCTCACACTAACCCTCACCCTCACCCTCATTGTAACCCTAACCTTCATCCAAAACCTCACCCTAACCCTAAACCTAACCCTAAACCAAAACCAAACCCTAACACACACACCACCCTCGCCCTAACTCTAAATCTAACCCTAACCCTATAACCCTGAACGTCCCCCTAACTCTCACACTAACCCTAACCCTAACACTAACCCTAACCCCAACCCTCAACCTAAACCTCACCCTAACCCTAACTCTAACCCTAACCCTAACCCTCACCCTCACCTTCACTGTAACTGTAACAGTAACCCTAACCCTACAATAAACGTAAACCAAACCCTAACCCTCACCCTAACCCTAACCCTCACCCTCACCTTCACTGTAACTGTAACAGTAACCCTAACCCTACAATAAACGTAACCCAAACCCTAACCCTCACCCTAACCATAACCCTCACCCTAGCCCTAAACCTCACCCTAACCCTAACCCTAAACCTAACCCTCACCCTCACCCTAGACCTCACCCTAATTCTAACCCTCACCCTCACCCTAACCCTAACCCTTACCTGAACCCTAAACCTAACCCTAACCCAAACCCTTATCTTAACCATCACCCTTAGCCTAAACCTCACCTTTAACATTAACATAATCCTCACCCTAACCCTCACACTAACCCTAAACCTCATTCTAACCGTCAACCTAAGCATCACCCTAAACCTAACCTTCAACCTCAAACACACACTCAGACTAATCCTTACCCTAACCCTCACACTAGCCTTCACTGTAACACTAACCCTAACCCTAACCCACAAACGTTAGTTTGTGGTTAAACTTAACCTTAACCTTAAGGTTAACCCTAACCTTAACCATCACCCTAGCCCTAATCCTCACCCAAACCCTCACCCTCAGCCTAACCCTAGGCCTAAGCCTAAACCTATCACTAACCCTAACACTCACCCTCACCTTAACCCTAATCCTAACCCTAACCCTAACCCTAAACCTCAATCTCACCCTCATCCTAACCCTAATCCTAACCCTAACCCTAAACCTCACCGTAACTCTAACACTCACCCTCAACTTCAACCTCACCGTAACTCTAAACCTCACCCTAATCCTAAACCTAACCCTAAGACTAACCCTAAACCTCAACATAACCCTCACCCTAACCTTAATCCTAACACTAAGCCTAACCTTAACCTTCGACCTAACCCTCCCCCTAACCCTAAATCTAACTATAAACCTCACCTCACCCATACCCTAAACCTCACCCTAACCCTAACCCTAACCCTCACCCTCACCCTCACCCTCACGGTAACTCTAATCCTAACCCTAACAATAACACTAATCCTAACCCTAAACCTAACCCTAACCTTAACCCTAACCCTAATCCAAAAACTCACTCTCACCCTAAAACTCACCCTAACCCTCACCCTCACCCTCACCGTAACCCTAACCCTCACCCTCACCGTGACCGTAACCCTAATCGTAACCCTCACCCAACCCTAACCCGAACCTTAAACCTCTTGCTAACACTAACCCTAACCCTCTCCCTCACCCTAGCCCTCACCCTAACCCTAATTTTAACCCTAATCCTCATCCTACCCCTCACCCTAACCCTAAACCTAACACTCATCCTATCTCTAAACCTAACACTAACCCTCAACCTAACCATAACACTCATCGTCACACTAAATGTAACCCGAACCCTAACACACACACTAACCCTAGCTCTAACCCTCACCTAACCCTAAACCTCACCCTCAGCCTAAACCTAAGCCTAACCCTAACCTAACACTAACCCTCACATTCACCCTAACCCTTTCCCTAATCCTAATCCTAACCCTAAGCCTAACCCTCACCCTCAACCTAACCGTCAACCTAACGCTAACTCTAATGCTAACTCTAACCCTAACCCTCACCTTACCCTCACCCTTACCCCAATTCTATCCCTAAACCTCACCCTCACCCTAACCCTAAACCTCAACCTCACCCTAGCCCTCATCCTAACCTGAATCCTAACACTAACCCTCCTGCTAACCCTCACCCTAACACTAATCCTAACCCTAACCCTCACCCTCACCCTAACCCTAACCCTAACCCTCAACATAACCCCAACCCCTCACCCTCACCGTAGCCCTTACCCTAACTTACACCCTAACCCTAAACTTAACCCGAACCCTAACTCTCACCCTAAACATAGCTCTAACACTCAACCCAACCCTAACCCTCACCCTCATCCTCACCCTCAACCTAAGCCTAAGCCTAACCCTAACCCTCACACTCACCCTAACCCTAACCCTAATCCTAACCCTAATCCGAACCCTAACACGATCCCTCACCCGAACCCTCACCTTAACCCTAACCCTAACATTAAACCTAAACCTAACCCACACCCTCAGATTCACCCTAACCCTAACAATAAACGTCACCCTGACCCTCACCCTAACACTAAACTTAAACCTAAACCTCACCCTAACCCTAAAACTCAACCTCACCCTCAGCCTAGCCCTCACCTTAACCCTAATCCTAACCCTAAACCTCATCCTAAACCTCCCCATAATCCTAAGCCTAACCCTCACCCTAACCTTAACTTTCTCACCCTCCACCTCACCCTCAGCCTAACCCTAAGCCTAATCCTAATCCTAACCCTCACCCTCAACCTCACCCTCAGCCTAAACCTAACTCTAACCCTAACCCTCGCCCTAACACTAACCCTCATCCTCACCATCACCCTAACTCTAATCTTAACCCTAACCCTAACCCTTACCTTCACACTCACCCTCACTTTAACCCTAATCCTAAAACTAACCCTATCACTAATCCTCACCCCCACAGTAAACCTCACCCTAACCCTTACCCTAACACTAACCCTAACCTTAATCCTAACCGTCACCCTAACCCTAACTCTAACCCTTAACCTCACCCTCACCCTTACCCTAACCCTAACCATAATCCTAAACCTCACCCTAAACCTAAACCTTACCCTAACACTTACCCTCACCCTAACACTAACACTAACCGTAACACTAACCCTCACACTAATGCTAACCATCACCTTAAACCTAAACCTCACCCTAACCCTAACTCTAACCCTCAACTTCAACTTAGCCCTCAACCTAACCCTAACCCTCATTCTCACACTAAACCTCACACTAACCCTAACAATAATCCTCAATCTAACCCTGTCCCTCACATTAACCATAACCCGAAACCTCACCCTTACCATAAACTTCACCCTCAGCCTAACCCTCACCTTTATTCTTATTGTCACCCTCATCCTAACCCTCACACTAAACCTAACCCTTATCCTAACCTTCACCCTAACCATAACCCTAAGCATCACCCTAACTCTAACCCTAACCCTCACCCTCACCTTCAACCTCAGCCTAACCCTAAGTCTAAGCCTAAACCTATCCCTAAACCTCACACTCACCCTAGCCCTCACCCTAACCCTAATCCTAACCCTAACCCTCATCCTAACACTAAACCTAACCATAAACTAAACCAGGACTCTAAACCTAATCCTCATCCTAATCCTCACCCTCACCCTCAGTCTAACCCTAAGCCTAAGCATAAGCCTAACCCTATCCCTAACCCTCACACTCACCCACACCCTAACCCTAATCCTAACCCTAAAACTAAACCTCAACCTAACCCTCACCCTTAACCTAACCCTAACCATAAACCTCACCCTTACCTTAGTCCTCACCCTAACCCTCACCCCAAACCTAAGCCTCACCCTCACCCAAACCCGAACCTTAATCCTCACCCTAACCCTACGCTTAACATTAACCCTAAACCTCACCCTAACCCTAACAATAACCCTCACAATCACCCTAGCCCTTACCCTAACCCTAATTGTAACCCTAAACTTCATCCTAACCCTCAGCCTAACCCTAACCCTAACCCTCACCCTAACCCTAAACCTAATTATAACCCTCAAACTAGACCTAACCCTGACCCTCACCATAACCCTAACCCTAATCCTCAGCCTAAATCTAAACCTAACCCGAACAATAAACCTCACCCTAACCCTATCCCTAATCCTCACGCTCACCCTAGACCTCATCCTAAACCTAATCCTAACCGGAACCCTCATGCTAACCCTCACCCTAACCCTAACACTAACCCTAACCTTAAACCAAGCCCTAATCCTATCCCTCACCCTATTCCTAAACTTAACCCTAACCCTAATCCTCACCCTCACAATAGCCCTCACACTAACCCTAAATCTAAACCTAACCCTCATCCTAACCCTCACCCTCACCCTAACCCTAACCCTCACCCTCACCCTCAGCCTAACCCTTAAGCTTAACACTAACATTAACCGAACCCTAACCATCACACTCATCCTCACCCAAACCTTAATCCTACACCTAACCCTATCCCTAACCCTAAACCTCACCCTAAAACTCACGTTCAACCTAACCCAAACACTAACCCTAACACTAACCCTCACACTAACCCTCACCTTAACACAAACTCTAAGCCTAAACCTTACCCTCACCCTAAACCTAAACCTCACCCTTAACCTCTCCCTCAGCCTATCACTATGCCTAACCCTAACCCTAACCCTAACACTCACACTCACCCTGACCCTAACCCTCAGCCTTACACTAAGACTAAGCTTAAGCATAACGCTAACACTAACCCTCACCCTAACCATAACCCTCACCCTAACCCTAACACTCACACTAAGCCTAACACTAACCCTCACCCTCACCCACACCCTCACCCAAACCCTAACACTCACCCTGATCCTAACTCTAAGCCTCAACTTCATGCTCTGCCTTAGTTTAAGTCTAAGCCTAAGCCTAACCCGAACCCTCACCTAACCCTAACCTGAACACTAATCCTAACTCTAACCCTAAACCTCACCCTCACCCTAACCCTAACCCTAACCCTAACTCTAAACCTCATCCTAACCCTAAACCTCACCCTCACCCTAGCCCTCACCCTAACCCTAATCCTAACATTAAATCTCATCCTAACCCTGACCCTAACCCTAACCCTAACCCTCACCCAAACCATAGCCCTAACCCTAACCCTAACCCTCAACCTAATCCTAACCCTCACTCTCACCGTAAACCTAACCCTAACCCTCACCCTAACCCTAAACTTAACTGGAAAGCTAACTCTCACCCTAGCCCTAAACCTAACCCTCAGCATAACCCTAACCCTCACCCTCACCATCATCCTCACCCTAACCCTTGCCCTAATCCTAATCCTAACCCTAAGCCTAACCCTCACCCTAACCCTCAACCTAACCCTAAATCTAACGCTAACCCTAACCCAAAACCTCACAATCAGCCTCACCCTAACCCTAACTCTAAACCTAAACCTCACTCTCACCCTAATTCTAACCCTAAACCTCACCCTAACCTTAACCCTAACCCTAAACCTCATCTTCACCCTAGCCCTCACCCTCACCCTAATCCTAAGCCTAACCCTCATACTAACACTCACCCTAACCCTAACCCTAACCCAAACCCTCATCCTATGCCTAACCCTCACCCTCACCCTCAGCCTCAGCCTAAGCCTAAGCCTAAGCCTAACCCTAACAATAACCCTCACACTCACCCTAACCCTTACTCTAATCCTAATCCTAACCCTAACCCTAAACTTCACCCTCACCCTATCCCTCACCTTAACCCTAACACTAACACTAACCCTAAACCTAAACCTCACCCTCAGCCTCAACCTAACGCTAACACTAACCATAATCTCACCCTCAACCTAAACCTAACCCTACACCTCAACCTAACCCTAAACATAAACCTCACCCTCACTCTTCCCCTAACCCTAAACCTCACCCTAACCCTAACCCTCACCCTTTCAGTAACCCTCACACTCAGCCTAACCCTCAAGTTTACCCTGACCGTCATCCCCACTCTAAAACTCATCCTAACCCTTAACCTCACCCTCATGCTCAGCCTAAGCCTAAGCTTAAGCCTAAACGTACACCTGACCCTCATTCTAACCCTAACACTAACACTAACACTAACCCTAACTCTAAACCTAAAACTCACCCTCACCCTCAGCCTGAACCTAAGGCAAACCCTAACCCTAACATTAACCCTCACACTCACCCTAACCCTCACCCTAACCCTAACCCTAACACTAAACCTAATCCCCTAAGCCTCACCCTCAGCCTCACCCTAACCCTAATTATAACCCTAAACCTCACCCTCACCCTAACCCTAACCTTAAAACTAACCCTAACCCTAACCCTAACCCTAACCCTCCCCCTAACACTCAACCTAACCCTAACACTAATCACTAACCCAAACTCTAACCCTAACCCTAACACTAAACCTCACCCTAACCCTAATCCTAACCCTCACCCAAACCCTAAGCCTCACCCTCACCCAAACCCTAAGCCTAACCCTAAGCCTAACAATTACCCTAACCCTAACCCTCACACTAATCCTAACAATAACCCTAATCCTAATCATAGCCCTAACCCTATCCCTCACCCTCACCCTAACCCTAAACCCAACACTAAACCTAACCCTAACCCTCAACTTCAACCTCACCCTCAGCCTAACTTTAAGCCTAACCCTAAACCTAACGCTAACACACACACTCACCCTTACCCTAACCCTAATCCTCACCCTAACCCTAACCCTAACCCTAACCCTCCCCCTAACTCTCACCCTCACCCTAACCCTAACACTAAGCCTAAACCTAACCCTCACCCTAACCCTAACTCTAACCCTAAATCTCACCCTCTCCCTAAGCCTAACTCTAACCCTAAACCAAACCCTAAACCTCACCCTAAACCTAAACCTAACCGTAACCCTAACATTCACCCTAACTGTAACTCTAATCGTAAACCTCCCCCTCCCCCTAACCCTAACCCTAAGCCTGATGTAAACGTCACCCTAAACATAAACCTTACCCTAACACTTACCCTCACCCTAACACTAACAGTAACAATAACCCTCCACTTAACCCTAACCATCACCCTTACCGTAACCCTAACCCTCATTCTCACCCTCACCCTAAAACTAACCCTAACCCGAAACCTCACCCTAACACTAACCCTAATGCTAACCCTCACCCTAGCCCTCACCCTAACCCTATACTTAACCCTAACGCTCAAACTAAACCTAACCCTCAAGCTCAACGTAACCATAACCCTAACCCTCACCCTAACCCTAAACTTAACCTGAACCCTAACTCTCACCCTAAACATAACCCTAACCCTCACTCAAAACCTAACCCTCACCCTCAACCTCACCCTCAGTGTAACCCTAAGCCGAACCCTAACCCTAACCCTAACCCTCACACTCAACCTAACCCTTACCCTAATCCTAATCCTAACCCTAACTCTAACCCTAAACCTCAACCTCACCCTAACCCTAACCCTAAACCTCACCCTATCCCTAACCCTAAACCTCACCCTCAATCTAGCTCTCACCGTAACCCTAATCCTAACCCTAACCCGCATCCTAACCCTCAAACTAATGATAACCTGAACCATCACTCTAAACCTAATCCTCAACCCCACCCTCACCCTCAGCCTAACCCTCAGCCAAAGACTAACCCTAACCCTAACCCTCACACTCACCCTCACCCTAACCCTAATCCTAACCCTAACACTAACCCTTACCCTAAACCTCAACCTAACCCTCACCCTAAGCCTAACCCTAACCCTCATGCTCACCTTAGTCCTCACCTTAACCCTCACCCCAAACCTAACCCTCACCCTCACCCAAACCCTACCCCTAACCCTCACACTCACCCTAACCCTACCCCTATCCCTAATCCTAAACCTCACCCAACCCTAACACTAACCCTCACAATCACCCTAACCCTAAACCTAACCCTACCTCTAAAATTCATCCTAACCCTTAACCTGACCCTCAACATCACGCTCATGCTCAGCCTTACCTTAACCTTAACCCTAACCCTAAACTTAAGAATAACCCTAACCATAAACCTAACCCTAAACGTCACCCTAACCGTAACTCTAACCCTAACCCAAACCTTCACCCTAACCCTAACACTGACCCTAACCCTAACCCTAAACCTCATCCTAACCCTAAACCTAACCCTCACCCTAGCATATATCCTAACCCTAATCCTAACACTAACACTCACACTAACCCTCACTCTAATCCTAAAACTCACCCTCAGCCTCAGACTCAGCCTAAACCTAAGGCTAACACTAACTCTAACCGTCACACTCACCATTACCTTAACCCTAATCCTAACCCTAACCCCAACCCTAAACCTAAATCTAACACTAACACTAACCCTCAACATCAACCTAACCCTAAACCTAACACTCAACCTAGCACATTGTTTAACCCTAATCCTAACCCTAACACTCACCCTAACCGTCACTCTAAACCTAACCCTAACCCTAACCCTCACCCTAACGCTAACCCTCACCCTACCCCTACCCCAAACCCTCATACTAACCCTAAACCTCACCCTAACCCTCACCCTAACCCTAACTCTAAACCTAAAACTCACACTCTCCCTAACCCTAACCATAACCCTAAACCTCAAACTAACACTAACCCAAAACCTCACCCTCACCCTAAAACTCACCCTCACCCTAATCCTAAACCTCACCCTCACCCGAGTCCTCACCCTAAACCTAACCCTAGCCCTAACACTCACCCTAACCATAACCCTCAACATAACCCTAACACTCACACTAACCCTAACCCTAACCCTCACCCTCACCCTCACCCTCACCCTAACCCTAACCCTCCCCCTTACCCTAAACCAAACCCTAACCCTAACCCTCACCCTAACCCTAAGCCTAACCCTAACCCTAACCCTAACCCTCACCCTCACCCTCAACCTACACCTAATCCTAAACCTAAACCTAACCCTCACAGTAACCCTCAAACTAGCGCTCACACTAACCCTAATCCTAACCCTAAAACTCATCCTAACCCTCACCCTGACCCTAACCCTCACCCTCACGCTAACCCTAACCCTAACCCTAACCCTCATGCTCGGGCCTAAGCCTAACCCTAAGCCTAAGCTTAAGCCTAAACCTAACCTTCACACTAACCCTCAACCTAACACTAACCCTAACACAAAAGCTAACTCTAACCCTAAACCTCACCCTCACCCTAACCCTAACTCTAACCCTAACCGTAAACATAAACCTAACCCTCACCCTAACCCTAAACCTAACACTCACCTTAACAGTAAACCTAATCCTAATCCTAACAGTAACCCTAACCCTAAGCCTCATTCTAACCATAACACTCACCCAAAACCTAACCCTCACCCTAACACATAAATTCACCCTAACACTAAACCTAACCATAACACTAGCACTCACACTAACCCTAACACTCCTCCTCACCCTAAACCAAGTCCTAACCCTAACCCTCACCCTAAACCTAAGCCTAACCCTAAACCTAACCCTCACACTCACTCTCAACCTACACCTAATCCTAAACCTAACCCTAACCCTCACAGTAACCCTCACCCTAGCGCTCACCCTAACCCTAATCCTAACCCTAAACCTCATCCTAACCCTCACCCTATCCCTAACCCTAACCCTCACCCTCATGCTCGGCCTAAGTCTAACCCTAAGCCTAAGCTTAAGCCTAAACCTAACCCTCACACTAACCCTCAACCTAACAAAAGCTAACTCTAACCATAAACCTCACCCTCACCCTAACCCTAACACTAACCCTAACACTAAACATAAACCTAACCCTCAACCTAACACTAAACCTCACACTCAAGAGTAAAACTAATCCTAACCCTAACAGTAACCCTAACCCTAAACCTAACCCTCATTCTAAACATAACACTCATGCTAACACTAACCCTCACCCTAACACTTAAATTCACCCTAACACTAAATCTAACCCTCACCCTAGCCCTGACCCTAACCCTAACCCTCATCCTCATCCTAAACCTCACACTAACCCTAAAACTAACCCTCAATATAAACCTCACCCTCAACTTAACCCTAACCCTAACCCACACCCTAACCCTAACCCTCACCCTTAACTTAATCCTCACTCTCAGCCTAACTCTCACCTTTACCCTTACCTGCACCCTCACCCTAACCCTCACCCTAAGCCTAACCCTCATCCTGACCCTAACCTTGACCGTAACCCTAAGCCTAACCTTAACCCTAACCCTCACCCTCACCCTAGACATCATCCTAACCCTAATCCTAACCCTAAACCTAACCCTAACCCTCACCATCACCCTTAACCTAATCCTCAACCCCACCCTCACCCTCAGCCTAACCCTAAGCCTAAGCCTAATCCTAACCCTAACCCTCACACTCAGCCTCATCATAACCCTAATCCTAAACCCAACCCTAACACTAACCCTAAACCTCAACCTAACCCTGCCCCTAACCCTTCCCCTAACTCTAACTCTAATCCTAAACTTCACCCTCACCCTCACCCTACCCTCACCCTAAACCTAAATCTAACCCTCACCCTCACCGTAACTCTAACCTAAACCCTAACAATAACACTAACCCTAACCATCACCCTAACCCTAACCGTAACCCTAAACCTCACCCTAACCCTAAACCAAACCCTCAACGTCAGCCTCACCCTAACCGTAAACTTAACCTTAACCATAACACTAACAATTACCCTAACCCTAAACCTAACCCTGAAACTCACCCTAACCCTAACCCTCACACTCACCGTAACCAAACCCTATCCCTCACCCTAACCCTCACACTCAGGTTAACCTAAGCCTTAACCCTATCCCTAAACCTAACACAATCACTCACCCTAACATTAACCCTAATCCTAAACCTAACCATAACCCTAAACCTCATCCTAACCCTCACCCTAACCCTAACCCTAACTCTAACCCTAACCCTAACAATCAACCTAACCCTAACTCTAACCCTAAACCTCACCTTACCTTCACCCTAACCCTAATCCTAACCCTAAACCTCACCCTAACCCTAACCCTTACCCTCACCCTCACTGGAACTCTAACCCTAAACCTAACAATGACACTAATCCTAACACTAACCCTCACCCTCACCCTCACCGTAACCCTAACCCTAACCCAAAACCTCACCCTAACCCTAACCTTAACCCTAACCTAAACCTCACCCTAACCCTAACCCTAACCATCACCCTGAGCCTCACCCTCACCATAAAGTTAAACCTAACCATAACACTAACAATAACCCTAACCCTAACCCTAATCTAACCCTCACTCTCACCCTAACCCTAACCCTAACCCTCACCCTAACCCTAACCATCACCCTCACCGTAACCCTCACACTAACACTCACCCTAACCCTAAACTTAACGCTAACCCTAAACGTCACCCTAACGCTAACCCTAACCCTCACCCTCACCCTAGCCCTCACCTTAGCCCTAATCCTAAACCTACACCTCACCCTAACCCTCACCCTAACCCTTAAACTCTAACAATCACCCTAATCCTAACCCTTAACCTCACCCTCACGCTCGGGCTAAACCTAAGACTAAGGCTAACCCTAACCCTAACTTCACACTCACCCTCACCCTCATCCTCACAGTAACTCTAACCTTAACCCTAACAATAACACTAACCCTAACCTTAAACCTAATCCTAACCCTCACCCTGACAGTAAACCTCAACCTAAACCAAGCCCTCACCCTAACACTAACACTAACCCTAACCCTAAACCGCATCCTAACCCTAACCCTAAACCTCACCCTCAGCCTCAACCTCACTGTAAACTTAACCTTAATGATAACACTAACAATAACCCTAACCATAACACTAATACTAACCCTCACCCTCACCCTAACACTAACCCTCCCTCTCACAGTAACCCTAACCCTAACCCTCACCCTAACACTAAACCTAACCCTAATCCTAAACCTCGCCATAATGATAACCCTAACTCTCACCCTCACCCTTGCCCTAATACTAACCCTAAACCTAACCCTAAACCTCATCCTAACCCTCACTCTTACAATAACCCTAACCCTCAACCTAACTTTAACCCTAACCTTGAATCTAACCCTAACACTCACCCTCACACTCAGCCTCAGCCTAAACCTAAACCTAAGTCTAACCCTAACCCTCACACTCACCCTCACCTTAACCCTAATCCTAACACTAACCCTCACCCTAACCCGCAACCTAACCGTCCCGCTAATCCTAACCCTAAACCTAAACATCACCCTCAACCTAACCCTAACTCTAACCCTGACCCTAAACCTAAACCTCACCCTAAACCTAACCCTAACCCTCAACCTCACTGTAACAGTTACCCTAACCCTAACAATAACCCAACCTTAACGCTAACACTAACTCTAAACATAAACCTCACGCTAATGCTAACCCACACCCTAAAACTAACCCTAATATTAACACTAACCGTCACACTAACCCTAACCATCACCTTAACCATAAACCTCAACATAACCCTAAACCTAACGCTCACCCTCACCATAGTTCTCACACTAACCCTAACCCTCATCCTCACCCTAAACCTCACACTAACCCTAACACTGATACTCAATCTAAACCTCACCCTCACCCTAACCCTAACCCTAATCTTCACCCTAACTCGCACCCTAACCCTAACCCTCACCTTTACCCTTACTGTCACCCTCACCCTAAACCTCACCCTACCCCTAACAATCATTCTAACCCTCACCCTAAACATAACTCTAACCATCAAGCTAACCCTAACCCTCAACCTCACACTCAGCCTCATTCTAAACCTAAGCCTAACCCTAATCCTAACCCTAAACCTCATCCTCACCCTACCCCTCACCCTAACCCTAATCCTAACCCTAACCCTAAAAATAACACTAACCCTAACCCTAACCCTCATTCTAACCCTAACCCTCACCCTAACCCTTACCCTCACCGTAACACTTACCTTACCCTAACAATAACCCTAACCCTAACCCTAACCCTCATTCTAACCATAACCCTCACTCTAACCCTTACCTTCACCCTAACACTTACCTTACCCTAACAATAACCCTAACCCAAACACTAACCCTCACACTAACCCTAACCATCACCCTACCCTAACCCTAACGCTAAACCTCACCCAAACCCTAACCCTAACCCTCACCCTCACCTTCACCCTCACCATAACTCTAACCCTAACCTTAACAATAACACTAATCCTAACCCTAAATCTAACCCTAATCCTAATCCTAACCCTAATACCCACCTTCAGCCTCACCCTAACCACAAACTTAACCCTAACCATAACACTAACAATAACCCTAACCCTCATCCTAACCCTATCTCTAACACTAAACCTCAAACTCTAGCCCTCGCCATAACCATAATCCTAAAACTAACCCTCTTCTTAACCCTCATCCTAACCCTAACCCAAACCCTCACCCTAAACCTAATCCTAACCATAACCCTAACCCTAAACCTCAACCTAACCCTAAACCTAAAACTAACCCTAACCCTAACCCTCATCCTTACCCTCACTTGAACCCTAACTGTAATCCTAAACCTCACCCTCACCCTCACCCTAACTCTAACCCTAACCCTAAACCTAAACCTCACTCTAACCCTAAACCTCACCCTCACCCTCAACGTAACCCTAACTCGAAACTTAACAATCACCCTAAACCTAACCCTAAGAGTCACCCTAACCATAAAACTCACCCTAACCCTAACCCCCACCCTAACACTTACCCTCACCCTAACACTAACCCTAACTCCAACAATAACCCTCACAGTAACCGTAACTCTCACCCGAACCATAAACCTCACCTTAACCCTAACCCTAATCCTCAGCCTCACCCTAGCCCTCACCCTAACCCTAATTCTAACCCTAACCCTCACCCTAACCCTAACCCTCATCCTCACCTTAACCTCACACAAACCCCAACCCTGATCCTCAATCTAACCCTCACCCTCACCCTAACCCTCATCCTAACCCTTACCCTAAACCTCAACCTAATCCTAACCCTCACCCTTAGGGGAACACTCACCCTCAGCCTAACCGTCACCTTTATTCTTCCCGCCACATCCATGCTAACCCTCACCCTAACCCTAACCCTCATCCTAACACTCACCCTAACCCTAACCCTATCCATCACCCTAACCCAAACCCTCAAACTCACCCTCACCCTAAGCCTAACCCTAAGGCTAAGCCTAACCCTAACCCTAACCCTCACCCTCACCCTAGCCCTCACCCTAAACTTAATCCTAACGCTAAGCCTCATCCTCACCCTCAACCCAACCCTAACCCTAACCATCACCCAAAACCTATTCCTCACCCCAATACTCACCCTCAGCCTAACCCTAAGACTAAGCCTAACCCTAACCATAACCCTCAACCTCAGGCTCGCCCTCACCGCAAACTAAACCCAAATCATAACACTAACAATAACCTGAATTTAAACTAAAACCCAAACCCTAATCCTCACCCCCACCCTCACCCTCAGCCTAACCCTAACCCTAACCCTAAACATAAACCTAACACTAAACCTCACCCTAATCCTCAGCCTCACCCTCACCCTAACCCAAACACTAATATAAAACCTCACCCTAACCCTAAGCCTAACCCTAAGCCTAACCCTAACTCTCAAACTCACCCTCAACCTAACCTTAATCCTAACCCTAAAACTCACCCTAAACCTCACCCTAAACCTAACCCTCACCCTCAACCTCAACCTCACCGCAAACTTTACCCTAACCATAAAAATACCAATAAACCTAACCCTAACCCTAAACTTAACCCTAATCCTCACCCCCACCCTCACCCTCAGCCTAATCATAAGCCTAATCCTAAGCCTAACCCTAAGCCTCACCGTAACCCCAAACCTAACCCTCACCCTAACCCTAACACTAAACCTCACCTTAAGGCTAACTCTAAACCTAACCCTAACCCTAACCCACACCCTAACTCTCACACTTACACTCTACCTCAGCCTAACCCTAAGCCTAAACCTAACCCTAACCCTAACCCTCACACTCACGCTCACCCTAACCCTAATCCTAAACCTAACCCAAACCCTCACCCTAACGCACACCCTAACCCTAACCCTAACACTAAGCCTAAACCTAACCCTCACCCTAACCCTCCTCCTAAACCTATCTCTAACCCTAAACCTCAAACTCACCGTGACCCTAACCCTAAACCTAACCCTAAACCACACCCTAACTCTAAACCTCAACCTCACCCTAGCCCTCACCCTAACCCCAATCCTAAACCTAACCCTCATTCTAACCCTCACCTTAACCCTAAACCAAACCCTCACCCTAACCCACACCCTCACCCTAACCCTCAGCCTAACACTAAGCCTAACCCTAAACCTAACCCTAACACAAACCCTCACACTCACACTCAAGCTAACCCTAATCCTAAATCTAATCCGATCCCTAACCATAACGTTCACTCAAACCCTCACCCTAACACTAACCTTAACACCAACCCTAATGCTAACCCTCACACTAACCCAAACTCTAACCCTAAACCTCACCCTCAACCTCACCTTAACCCTCACCCTCAACCTCACCTTAACCCTCACCCTCAACCTAAGCCTAACACTAACCCTAACCCTCAAAATCACACTCACCTTCACAAAAACACTTATCCTAATCCCAGGCCTAACCCTAAAACTCACCCTAATCCTAGCCCTCACCCTAACCCTAAACATAACACTAACCCTAACCCTAACCCTCACCCTAACCCTAATTCTAAACCTAAACCTCACCCTCAACTTAACCCTAACCCTAACCTTAACCCTAACCCTATACCTCACCCAAAACATAACCCCAAAACTCACCTTCACCCTAGCCCTCACCCAAACCCTAATCCTAACTCTAACCTTCATCCTAACCCTCACCCTAACCCTAACCCTAACCATCACCCTAACCCTAACCCTCAGCCTCAACCTCACCCTCAGCCTAAATTTAACCCTAAACCTAAACCTAAACCTAACCCACACACTCACCCTCACCCTAACCCTAATCCTAATCCTAAACCTAAAAATAACCCTAACCCTAAACCTAACCCTCAAACTAAACATAACCCTCGCCCTAACCCAAACCCTCATTCTAACACTTACCCTCACCCTAACAGTAACCCTCACACTAACACTGAAGCTCACAGTAAACCTAAACCTCTCCCAAACCTTAACCCTAACCCTAACCTAAACCTCACCCTCACCCTAGCCCTCACCTTAACCCTAATTCTAACCCTAACCCTCAACCTAACCCTATCCCTCAACCTCACCCTAAACCTCACACTAACCCTAACCCTAATCCTCAATCTAACCCTCACCCTAACCGTAACCCGAACCCTTAACCTAACGCTCACCCTAACCCTAACCCTCACCCTTATCTTACCCCTCACCCTCAGCCTAACCCTCATCTTTACCCTTACCATCAATCTCACCCTAACCCTCAATCTTAACCTAACCCTAACCAAAGCCCTCACCCTAACCCTAACCCTAAACCTCACCCTCACCCTCAGATTTACACTAATCCTATCACTATTCCTAACCCTAAACCTCACCCTCACCCAAGCCATGACCCTAATTCTTACCCTCACACTAACCTTAACCCTAACCCTAAACCTAACTGTCACAATAAATCTAACCCTCAACCTAACCGTAACCCTACCACTTACCCTAACCCTCACCTTAACCCTACCACTAACCCTCAACCTAACCCTCACCCAAAACCTCACTGTCACCCTAAATCTGACCTTAACCCTAATAACAACCCTAACCCTCACCCTCACCCTAACCCTCACCCTAACCCTCACCCTAAACCTCACCCTAATCATAACCCTAAACCTTAGCCTAACCCTCACCCTAACCCTAAGCATAACCCAAATCTTAACCCTAACCCTCACCCTCACCCTAAACCTCATCCTAACACTTACCCTCATCCTCACCCTAAACCTCACACTTAACCGAATCCTCACCGTAACTCTAACCCTAACCGTCACCCTCACCGTCACCCTCACGCTAAGCCTAACCCTAACCCTCTCCCTAACCCTAATGCTAAGTCTAACACTCACACTATCCCTAATGCTATCACTTATCCACAACACAAACCTAACCCTACCCTTAACCCTCACCCTCACCCTAAACCTCACCCTAACCCTAAACCTAATCCTAACCCTCACCCTCACCCTAACCCTAACAATAACACTCACCTAACCCTAATCCTAACCTTCTACCTCACCCGAACCCTCACCATAACCCTAACGCTAACCCACACCCTAAACCTCAAGCTCACCCTTACCCTAACCCTCAACTAATCCTCACCCTAACCCTAACCATTACCTAACTAAGAGCCTAACCCTCACTCTCACCTTAACCATATCCCTATCCCTAAACCTCACCCTCACCCACACCCTCTACCTCAGCCTATCCCTAACCCTATCCCTAATCCTAACCCTAACCCTCACCCTCACCCTAACCTTCACCATAAGCCTTAGCCTCACCTCACTCTCACCCTAACCTTAACCCTCAAACTAATCCTAACCCTCACACTAAACCTAAACCTACCCCTCACCCAAAACCTCACCATAAACTTAACCATAACCCTAACCCTCACCCTCACCCTAGCCCTCAAACTAATACTAATTCTAACCCTAACCCTCACCCTAACCCTCATCCTCACCCTAAACCTCACACTAACCCTAACCCTAATCCCCAATCTAACCCTAACCCTAAACCTTACCCTAACCCTAACCCTAACCCTAACCCTCACCCTCACCGTAACAGTAACCCTAACCCTAACAATAACCCAACCCTAACGCTAACACTAACCCTAAACATAAACCTCACCCTAATGCTAACCCTCACCCTAAAACTAACCCTAATACTAACGCTAACTGTCACACTAACCCTGAACATCACCTTAAACCTAAACCTCAACATAACCCTAAACCTAACCCTCACCCTCACCATAGCCCTCACACTAACCCTAACCCTCATCCTCACCCTAAACCTCACACTAACCCTAACACTGATACTCAATCTAAACCTCACCCTCACCCTACCCCTAACCCTAATCCTCAACCTAACTCACACCCTAACCCTAACCCTCACCTTCACCCTTACTGTCACCCTCACCCTAACCCTCACCCTACCCTTAACAATCATTCTAACCCTCACCCTAAACATAACCCTAACCATCACGCTAACCCTAATCCTCAACCTCACATTCAGCCTCATTCTAATCCTAATCCTAAGCCTAACCCTAACTCTAAACCTCTTCCTCACCCTACCCCTCACCCTAACCCTAATCCTAACCCTAACCCTAAAAATAATACTAACCCTAACCCTAAGCCTCATTCTAACCCTAACCCTCACCCTAACCCTTACCCTCACCCTAACACTTACCTTACCCTAACAATAAGCCTAACCCTAACCCTAACCCTCATTCTAACCCTAACCCTCACCCTAACCCTTAACCTCACCATAACACTTACCTTACCCTAACAATAACCCTAACCCAAACACTAACCCTCACACTAACCCTAACCATCACCCTAACCTAACCCTAACCCTAAACCTCATCCTAACCCTAACCCTAATCCTCACCCTCACCCTCACCCTCACCATAACTCTAACCCTAACCTTAACAATAACACTAATCCTAACCCTAAATCTAACCCTAATCCTAATCCTAAACCTAATACCCACCTTCAGCCTCAACCTAACCACAAATTTAACCCTAACCATAACACTAACAATAACCCTAACCCTCACCCTAACCCTAACATTAACCTTCACCTTAACCCTAACCCTAACCCTAATCCTTACGCTATACCTCATCCTAACCCTCACCCTAACCCTAACCCTAAACCTCAACCTAACCGTAACCCTCACCCACACACTCAGCCTAACCCTAAACCTAAACCTAACACTAACCCTCACACTCACACTCAAGCTAACCCTAATCATAGATCTAACCCGCTCCCTAAACATAACCCTCACCCTAAACCTCACCCTAACCCTAACCCTAACACCAATCCTAACACTAACCCTCACAATAACCCTTACTCTAACCCTAAACCTTAACCTCACCCTCACCTTAACCCTGACCGTCAACCTCAGCCTAAACCTAAGCCTGACCCTAACCCTAACCCTCACACTTACACTCACCCTCACCCTAACACTAACCCTAACCCTAACCCTCACCCTAACCGTAACTCTAAACCTAAACCTCACCCTCAACTTAACCCTAAGCCTAAACCTAACCCTAACCCTAAACTTCACCCTAAACATAACCCTAAAACTCACCTTCACCCTAGCCCTCACCCAAACCCTAATCCTATCTCTAACTCTCATCCTAACCCTCACCCTAACCCTAACCCTAACGATCACCCTAACCCTAGCCCTCAGCCTCAACCTCACCCTCAGCCTAACCTTAAGCCTAAACCTAAACCTAAACCTAACCCACACTCACCCTCACCCTAACCCTAATCCTAATCCTAATCCTAACCCTAACAATAACCCTAACCCTAAAGATAACCCTCACCTTAAATATAACCCTCACCCTAACCCAAACCCTCACCCTAACATTTACCCTGAACCTAACACCAACCCTAACCATCACCTTAATGTTCACACTAAACCTAACCCTCACAGTAACCGTAAACCTCATCCTAACCTTAACCCTAACCCTACCTTAAACCTCACTCTCATCCTAGCCCTCACCCTAACCCTAATTCTAACCCTAACACTCACCCTCAACCTCACCCTAAACCTCACACTAACCCTAACCCTAATCCTCAATCTTACCCTCACCCTAACTGTAACCCGAACCCTTAACCTAACCCTCAACCTAACCCTAACCCTCACCCTTATCTTAACCCTCACCCTCAGCCTAACCCTCACCTTTACCCTTACCATCACTCTCACCCTAACCCTCAACCTTACCCTAACCCTCACCCAAGCCCTCACCCTAACCCTAAACCTAAACCTCACCCTCACCCTCAGATTTACACTAATCCTATCACTATTCCTAACCCTTAATGTCACCCTCACCCTAACAGTCAGCTAATTCTTACCCTCACACTAATCCTAACCCTAACTCTCACACTAAACCTAACCCTCACCCTAACCGTAACCCTACCCCTTACCCTAAACCTCATCTTAACCCTAACTCTAACCCTCACCCTAACCTTCACCCAAAACCTCACCGTAACGGTAAATCTGACCCTAACCCTAATAACAACCCTAACCCTCACCCGAACCCTAACCCTAACCCTCACCCTAACCCTCACCCTAATCCTCACCCTAATCATAACCCTAACCCTCACCCTAACCCTCACCCTAACCCAAACCTTAACCCTAAGCCTCACCCTCACACTAACCCTCATCCTAACACTTAACCTCATCCTCACCCTAAACCTCACACTTAACCGAATCCTCACCATAACTCTAAACCTAACCGTCACCCTCACCGTCACCCTCACGCTAAGCCTAAACCTAACCCTCACCCTAACCCTAAAACTCACCCTAATCCTCACCATAACTCTAATGCTAAGTCTAACACTCACCCTAACCTTCATGCTATCACTTATCCACAGAACAAACCTAACCCTAACCTTAACCCTCACCCTCACCCTAACCCTAATCCTAACCCTAACCCTCATCCTAACCCTCACCCTAATCCTAAGGTTAACCATCACCCTAAGCCTAATCCTCACACCCACCCTCACCCTCAGACTAACCCTAAGCCTAAGCCTAATCCTAACCCTAACCCTCACACTCACCCTCAACCTAAACCTAATCCTAACCCAAAACCTAACCCTAACACTAAACCTCAACCTTACCCTCACCCTAAACCTAACGTTAACCCTAACACTAACCCTAACCCTAACACTCAGCCTTACCCTCCCCCTCAACTTAACTCTAACCCTAAACCTCTCCCTCACACTATCCCTAATCCTAACCCTAACTCTAAACCTCACCCTAACCCTAACCCTAACCCTCACCCTCCCCGTCACCCAAAACGTATGTCTAACCCTAACCCTAACATTAACACTAATCCTAACCCTAAAACTAACCCTAACCCTAAGCCTAACCCTAATGCTTACACTTACCCTCACCCTAATCCTAATCCTGACCCTAACACTCAAACTAACCCTAACCCTCACCCTCACTGTAACCCTAACCCTCATCCAAAAGCTCATCCTAACCCTAAACCCAACCCTAAAACTCACCCTAACACTAACCCTAACCCTCACCTTCACCCTAGCCCTTACCCTAACCCTAAGCATAACCCTAATCCTCATCCTAACCCTCACCCTAACCCTAACTCTAACCCTAAAATTCACACTAAACCTAACCCTAACTAAAACCCTAACCCTAACCCTAAACCTCAACCTAACCCTAACCCTCACCCTCACCCTCACTGTAACCCTAACCCTAAACCTAACAATAACCCTAAACCTAACCCTAACTCTCACCCTAAACATAACACTCACCCTAACCCTAACCCTCACCCTAACACTTACCCTAAACCTTACCCTAACCCTAACTCTAACACTAACCCTCCCAGTAACCCTAACTCTCACCCTAATCCTAAACCTCACCCTAACCCTAACCCTAACCCTAACCCTCACCCAAACCGTAGCCCTCACTCTCACCCTAATTCTAACCATAACCCTCACCCTAACCCTAACCATCATCCTCACCATAAACATCACCCTGACCCTAACCCTAATTCTCAATCTAACCCTGACCCTCACCCTAACCCTCACCCTCACCCTAACCCTTATGCTAACCCTCACATTAATCCTTACCCTCACCCTTAACGGAACACTCACCCTCAGCCTAAACCTCACCTTTACTGTTACCGTCATGCTCACCCTAAACCTCACCCTAACCCTTACACTCATCCTAACACTCACCCTAACCCTAACCCTATCCATCACCCTAACCCTATCACTCACACTCACCCTCACTCTCAGCCTAAACTTATGCCTAAGCTGAACCCTAACCCTAACCCTCACCCTCACCCAAGCCCTCACCCTAAAACTTATCCTGACCCCAACCCTCATCTTAAACCTCACCCTAACCCTAACATTAACCATCACCCAAAACCTATTCCTCACCCCCACCCTCATCCTCACCCTAACCCTAATCCTAATCCTAACCCTAACAATAACCCTAACACTAAACCTAACCCTCAACCGAAACATAACCCTCACCCTAAACCAAAACCTCACCCTAACACTTACCCTCAACCTAACACTAACCCTAACTCTAACTCTAACCCTCACACTAACCCTAACCCTCACAGTAACCCTAAAACTCACCCTAACCTTAACCCTAACCCTAACCTAAACCTCACCCTCATCTTAGTCCTCACCCTCACCCTATTTCTAACCCTAACCCTAAACCTAACGGTAACCCTCAATCTCACCCTAAACCTCACACTAACCCTAACCCTAAACCTCAATCTAACCCTCACCCTAACCGTAACCCGAACCCTTATCCTAACCCTCACCCTAACCCTTACTCTCACCCTTATCTTAACCCTCACCCCAGCCTAACCCTCACCTTTACCCTTACCATCACTCTCACCCTAACCCTCAACCTTACCCTAACCCTCACCCAAGCCCTCACCCTAACCCTAACCCTAAACCTCACCCTCACCCTAAGATTTACACTAATCCTATCACTATTACTAACCCTAAACCTCACCCTCACCCTAATTCTTACTCTCAAACTAATCGTAACCCTAACCCTAACCCTAACTCTCACACTAAACCTAACCCTCACCCTAACCGTAACCCTACCCCTTACCCTAAACCTCACCTTAACCCTAACTCTAACCCTCAACCTAACCCTCACCTAAAACCTCACCGTCACCCTAAATCTGACCCTAACCCTTATAACAACCCTAACCCTAACCCTTACCCTAACACTCACCCTAAACATAACCCTAAAACTCAGCCTAACCCAAACCTTAACCCTAACCCTCACCCTCTCCCTAACCCTCATTCTAACAGTTAACCTCATCCTCACCCGAAACCTCACACTTAACCGAATCCTCACCGTAACTCTAACCCTAACCGTCACCCTCACGCTAAGCCTAACCCTAACCCTCACCCTAACCCTAAAACTCACCCTAATCCTCACCCTCACCCTCACCCTAACCCTAATGCTAAGTCTAACATTCACCCTAACCCTCATGCTATCACTTATCCACACCACTAACCTAACCCTAACCTTAACCCTCACCCTCTCTCTAACCCTCACCCTAACCCTAAACCTAATCCTAACCCTCACCCTAATCCTAACCCTAACACTAACCCTCACCTAACCCTAACCCTAACCTTCTACCTCACCCTAACCCTCACCATCACCCAAACCTTCACCCCAATCCTAACGCTCACCCACACCCTAAACCTCAAGCTCACCCTTACCATAACCCTCAACTAATCCTCACCCTAACCCTAACCATTACCTAACCAAGACCCTCACCCTCACCCTCACCTTCACCCTAACCCTCACCCTCACCCTAGACCTCACCCTAACCATATCTCTAACCCTAAACCTCACCCTCACCTTCACCCTCAACCTCAGCCTATCCCTAACCCTATCCCTAATCCTAACCCTAACCCTCATCCTCACCCTAACCCTCAACATAACCCTTAACTTCACCCTCACTCTCACCCTAACCGTAACCCTCACACTAAACATAACCCTCACCCTAAACCTAAACCTACACCTCACCCTAAACCTCACCATAAACTTAACGCTAACCCTAACCCTCAACCTCATGCTAGCCCTCACCCTAACCCTAATTCTAACCCTAACCCTCAACCTAAGCCACATCCTCCCCCAAAACCTCACACTAACCCTAACCCTAATCCACAATCTAACGCTAACCCTAACACTTACACTAAACCTCACCTTAACCCTAACCCTCACCCTTACCCTAACTCTCACCCTTAGCCTAACCCTCAACTTTACTCTTACCATCACGCTCATCGTAACCCTCACCCTAACCCGAACCCTCATCCTAACCCTCACACTAACCCTAACCCTATCCATCACCATGACCCTAACCCTCACCCTCACCATCATCCTCAGACTAAACCTATGCCTAAGCCTAACCCTAACCTCAACCCTCCCCTCACCATAGCCCTCAACCTAACCCTAATCCTAACCCTAACCCTCATCCTAACCCTCACCCTAACCCTAAGGTTAACCATCACCCTAAGAGTAATCCTCACACCCACCCTCACCTCAGCCAAACCCTAAGCCTAAGCCTAAAACTAACACTAACCCTAACCCTAACCCTCACCCTAACCCTCACCCTAAACCTCCCCCTCAACCTAAGTCTAACCCTAAACCTCAACCTCACCCTATCCCTAATCCTAACCCTAACCCTAAACCTCATCCTAACCCTAACACTAACCCTCAACCTCACCCTCACCCAAATCGTAAGTCTAACCCTAACCCTAACATTACCACTAATCCTAACCCTAAAACTAACCCTTACCCTAACCCAAACCTTCACTCTCAGCCTTACCCTCACTGCAAATGTAACCCTAACCATTACATTTACAATAACCCTAACCCTAATCCTAACCATCACCCTCACACTAACCATAATCCTAACCCTAACCCTCGCCCTAACCTTAACCCTCACTCTCACTGAAACCCTAACCCTCACCCTAACCTAACCTTAAGCCTCACCCTAACCCTTTACCTCACCCTAATCCTAACACTAAGCCTTACCTAATCCTCCCCCTAAACCTCCCCCTCACCCTAACCCTAACACAAACCCTAACCCTCAAACTAACACTCAACCTAACTCTAAACCTAACCCTAACCCTAAACCTCACATTAACCCTAACCCTCACCCTAACCCAAACCCTACCCCTCACTCTAACCCTCAAGTTATCTCTAACCCTCACCCTCACCAGAACCCTAAACCTAACCCTAACCCTAAACCTCACCTTAAGGCTAATTCTAACCCTAACCCTAACCCTAACCGGCAACCTAACACTAATCCTCACCTTCACCCTCACCCTGAGCCTAACCCTAAATCTAACCCTAACCCTAATCCTAACCCTCACACTCATCCTCACCCTAACCATAAATCTAAAACTAACCCAAGCCCTACCCCTTACCCTCAACCTAACCCTCACCCTAACCCTAACCCTAACACTAACCCTAACCCTAACACTAACAAACACCCTAAACCTCAACCTAACCCTAACCCTCACCCTCACCCTAACCCTCACCATAACCCTTAGCCTCACCCTCATTCTCACCCTAACTGTAACCCTCACACTAATCCTAACCCTCACCCTAAACCAAAACCTACCCATCACCCTAAACCTCACCATAAACTTAACCCTAACCCTAACCCTCACCCTCACGATAGCCCTCAACCTAATCCTAATTCTAACCCTAACCCTCACCCTAACCCTCATCCTCACCTTAAACCTCACACTAACCCTAACCCTAATCCCCAATCTAACCCTAACCCTAACCCTTACCCTAACCCTAACCCTAACCCTCACCCTCACCCTCACCCAAATCGTAAGTCTAACCCTAACCCTAACATAACCTCTAATCCTAACCCTAAAACTAACCCTTACCCTAACCCCAAACTTCACTCTCAGCCTCACCCTCACTGGAAACATAACCCTAACCATAACATTTACAATAACCCTAACCCTAATCCTAATCATCACCCTCACCCTAACCATAACCCTAACCCTAACCCTAGCCCTAGCCTTAACCCTCACTCTCACTGAAACCCTAACCTTCATCTTAACCCTCACCCTAACCTAACATTAACCCTCACCCTAACCCTTAACCTCACCCTAATCCTAACACTAAGCCTAACCTAAACCTCCCTCTCCCCCTAAACCTAAGACAAACCCTAACACAAACCCTAACCCTCAAACTAACCCTCAACCTAACCCTAACCCTAAACCTAACCCTAAACCTCACATTAACCCAAACACTCACCCTAACCCTAACCCTACCCCTTACCCTAACCCTCAAGCTACCTCTAACCCTCACCCTCACCAGAACCCTAAAGCTAACCCTAATCCTAAACCTCACCTTATGGCTAATTCTAACCCTAACCAGCACCCTAACCTTAATCCTCACCTTCACCCTCACCCTCAGCCCAACCCTAAGCCTAAACCTAACCCTAACCCTAACCCTCACACTCACCCTTACACTAACCATAATCCTAAACCTAACCCTATACCTAATCCTTACCCTCAACCCAACCCTCACCCTAAACATAACCCTAACACTAACCCTAACCCTAACCCTCACCCTAAACATCACCCTAACGTTAACACTAATCCTAAACCTGACCTTCACCCTAACCCAAACTCTAACCCTAATCCTAACCCTAAACCTCATCCTAACCTTCACCCTAACCCTCACCCTCACCCTAACCCTAACCGACAACCTGGGCCTAGGCCTAAGCCTAAGTCTAGTCCTAAACCTAACCCTCACCCTAACCCTAACCCTAACACTAACCATAACTCTAACCCTAAACCTCACTCTCACCCTAACCCTAATTCTAACCCTAACCCTAACCTTAAACCTCATCTTAACACTAAACCTAACCCTCACCTTCACCTTCACATTAAACATAACCTTGAACTTAACCCTAACAATAACTCTAACCCTAACCCTCACCCTCACCCTTACTATAAGCCTCACCCTAACATTTATCCTTAACCTAACACCCTAATCCTAACACTAACCCTCACACTAACCCTAACCATCACCCTAATCCTAAGCCTAACCCTCACCGTAACCATAAACCTCACCCTCAGGCTAACCCTAAGCCTAACCCTAAACCTAACCCTAACAATAACTCTAAACTTAATCTTAACACTCACCCTAACCATAACCCTCACCCCAACCTAAACCCTTACCCTAACACTTACCCTCCCACTAACACTAACCCTAACCCTAACAATAACCCTCAAACTAATGCTAACCTAACCCTAAACCTCAACCTAACCCTCACCCTCACCCTAACCCTAACACTAACCCTAACCCTAACCCTCACCCTAACCCTCCCCCTAACCCTATATCTCACACTAAATCTCACCCTCACCCAAATCCTTACCCTAACCCTAACCCTAAACCCCACACTAACCCTAACCCTAACCCTGACCCGCACCCTCACCCTCACCGGAAATCTAACCCTAACCCTAACAATATAACTAAACCTGAACAAAACCATCACCCTAACCCTAATCCTCACCCCCACACTCACCCTCAGCCTAACCCGAAGCCTAAGCCTAACCCTCAAACTAACCCTCACACTCACCCTCACCCTAAACTTAATCCTAAACCTAACCCTATCACTAAACCTCAACCTAACCCTCACAATCACACTAACCCTAACACTAACCCTAACCCTAAACCTCAAACTAACAGTCCCCCTAACCATAACTCTAACCCTAATACTAAGCCTAAACCTAACCCTAACCGTCACTGTAAACCTAACCCTGACCCTCAACCTAAACCTAACCCTAAACCTAACCCTAAACCAAACCCTAATCCTCAGCCTCACCCTCACCCTAATCCAAACCCTAACCTTAACCCTCACTCTAACCCTAAGCTTAATCCTAAACCTAACCCTAACCCTCAGATTCAACCTCAACCTAATCTTAATCCTAAATCTAACCCTATCCCTAACCCTAACCCTCATTCTAACCCTCACCCTAACCCTAACACTAACCCTCACCATAGCCCTAAACCTAACCCTCAACCTAACCCTAACACTCACCCTAACCCTAACCCTAAACCTGACCCTAACCCTAACTCTCACCCTCACCCTCACCCTCAGCCTAAACCTAAGCCTAATCCTAAATCTAACCCTAACACACACACTCACCCTCACCCTAACCCTAATCCTATACCTAACCCTAACCCTAAACATATCCCTACCTCTCACCCTAAACCTAACTCTAACCCAAACCCTAAACCTCACCCTAACCCTACGCATAACCCTCACACTAACCCAAACCCTCACCCTAGCACTTACCATGACCCTAACACTAATCCTAACCCTAACACTAACCCTCACACTAACTCTAAACCTAACCCTCACCCGCAACCTCACCCTCATTGGAACTCTAACCCTATCTCTAACAATAACACTAATCCTAACCCTAACCGTCACCCTAACCCTAATCCTCAACCCCCCCCTCACCCTTATCCTAACCCTAAGCCTAAGCCTAACCCTCACCTTATCCCTTACACTCACCCTCACCCTAACCTAATCCTAACCCTAAACCTAACTCTAAACCTCATCCTAACCCTCACGCTCACCCGAACCCTAACACTCACACTAACCCTCCCGCAACCCTAATTCTAACCCTAAAACACACCCTCACCCTAACCCTAAACCTAACCCTAAACCTCACCCTAAAATTCACCCTAACCCTAAACCCTCAACCTCACCCTCAACCTCACAATAACTCTAACCCTAACAATAACACTAACACTAACCCTAACCCTAACCATAACCATAACCCTCAACCTCAGCCTCACCCTCACCACAAACTTAAACCTAACCATGACGCTAACAATAACCCTAAACCTAACCCTAACCCTAATCCTCACCCCACCCTCTCCCTCAGCCTAACCCTAAGCCGAAGTCGAGCCCTAACCCTAACCCTCACCATAACCCTAACCCTAACCCTAAACTTAACCCTAAATCTAACCCTAAACCAAACCCTAATCCTCAGCCTCACCCTCACCATAACACAAACCCTAATTTAACCCTCATCCTAACCCTAAGCCTAATCCTAACTCTAACCCTAAACCTCACACTCAACCTCACCCTAACCTTAATACTAAACCTAACTCTCATCCTAACCCTAACCCTCAACCTAACCCTCAACCTAGCCCTAACCCTAAACCTAATCCTAGCCCTAAACCTCATCCTAAACTTCACCTTCAACCTCATGCTCGGCCTAAGCCTAAGCCTAAGCCTAAGCCTAAGCCTAACCCTCACCCTAAGCCTAAAACTAACACAAAGCCTAACTCTAAACGTAAACCTCACTCTCACCCTAACCCTAATTCTAACCCTAACATAACCCTAAACCTCATCCTTACCCTAACCCTAACCCTCACTCTCTCCCTCACTGTAACCGTAACTCTAACCCTAACCCTAACAATAACCCTAAACCTAACCCTAACCCTCACCCTAACCATAACCTCACCCTATCCCAAACCCTCAACCTAACACTTAAGCTAACCATAACACAAACCCTAACCCTAACCCTAACCCTCACACTAACACTAACCCTAACCCTAACCCTTAACCTCAACCTAACCCTCACTCTTACCCTAAGCCTAATACTAACCCTAACCATAACCATCACCCTAACCTTTAACCTAACCCTACATCTAACACTAAATCTCACCCTCACCCTAACCCTAACCCTAAACCTAACCCTAAACCTCACCGTAAACCTCACCCTAACACTAATCCTCACCCTTACCCTCAACCTCACCGTAACTTTAACCCTAACCCTAACAATAACATTAACCCTAACCCTAACCATAACCCTCACCCGCAGATTCACCCTCACAGCAAACTTAACCCTAACGATAACACTAACAATAACCTAAACCAAACCCTAACCCTAACCCTAATCCTCACCCTCAGCCTAACCCTAAGCCTAACCCTATCCCTAAACATAACCCTCAACATAGCCCTAACCCTAACCCTAACCCTAAGTCTAAACCTAACCCTAACCCTAAACTTAACCCTAATCCTAAACGTAACACTAATCCTCAGCCTCACCCTCACCCTAACCCAAACCCTAACACTAATCCTTACGCTAACCCTAAGCCTAATCCTAACCCTAGCCCTAACGCTCACACTCACCCTCAACCTAAACCTAATCCTAAACCTAACCCTATCCCTAACACTAAACCTCACCCTAACACTCACCATAGCCCTCACCCTAACCCTAAACCTAAACCTCATCCTAACTCTAGCCCTCACCCTAACCCTAAATCTATCCCTCACCCTCACCCTAACCCTAACCCTCATCCTCACCCTAAACATAACACTAAACTTAAACCGAATCCTCAATCTAACCCTCACCCTAACCCTAACAGTAACCCTTAACCTAACACGAAAATTAACCCTAAAACTCACCCTTATCTTAACACTTACCCTCAGCCAAAACCTCTCCTTTACCCTTACCATCATAATCACCCTAACCCACAACCTAACCCTAAACCTCATACTAAGCCTCACCCTAACCGAAACCCTCATCCTAGCCCTCACCCTAACCCTAATCCTAACCCTAACCCTCATTCTAACCCTCACCCCAACCCTAACCCTAACCATTACCCTAACCCTAATCCTCACCCCCACCCTCACCCTCAGCCTAACCCTAAGTCTAAGCCTAACCCTAACCCTAAACCTCACACTAACCCTCACCTAATCCTAATCATAACACTAACCCTAACCCTAACCCAAAACCTCAACGTAACCATCAACCTAACCTTAACCCTAACACTAAACCTAACCCTAACCTCGAACTAACATTCCCCCTAACCCTAAATCTAACACTAAACCTCACACTCACCCTAAACCTAATCCTAAACCTAACCATAAACCTCAAC
Organism: Dipodomys merriami; assembly: GCF_024711535.1. Lineage (NCBI taxonomy): Eukaryota > Metazoa > Chordata > Mammalia > Rodentia > Heteromyidae > Dipodomys > Dipodomys merriami. Next base: position 185,839 of record NW_027202359.1, on the reverse strand, counting down.
CTAACCCTAAACCTAATACTCACCCTCACCCTCACCCTCACCCTTACCATAAATCTAACCCTAACCCTAACAATAACACTAATCCTAACCCTAAACCTAAGCCGAACCCTAATCCTAACACTCACCCTCACCCTAACCCTCAACCTAACCCTAACCCTCAACCTAACCCTAACCCTCATACTCACAGTAATCCTAACCCTCATTCAAACCCTCACCCTAACCCTAACCCAAACCCTAAACCTCACCATAACACTAACCCTAACCCTCAACCTCACCCTAGACCTCACCCTAACCTTAATCCTACCCCTAAACCTCATCCTAACCCTAACCCTAACCATCACACTATCTCTAACCTTAACCCTCAACCTAACCCTAACCCTCATCCTAACCCTAAACCTAACCCGAACCCAAACTCTTACCCTAACCCTAACCCTAACCCTCACCCTTACCGTAATCCTCACCCTCACCCTCACCATCAGCCTAATGTTCACCCTAACCCTAACCGTAACACTCACCCTAAACCTAACCCTCACCCTCAGCCTAACCCCAAGCCGAAGCCTAACCCTAAGCCTAACCCTCACACTCCCCCTAACCCTCACACTCCCCCTAACCCTCACCCAAACCCTAAATCTAACACTAACCCTAACCCTAACCCTCACCTTCAGCCTCACCCGAGACCTAACTCTAATCCTAAAACTAACTCTAACCCTAAACCTAACCCTAACCCTAAAACTCACTCTAACCCTAAATCTCACCATCACACTAATCCTAACCCTGAGTCCTCAGCCTAACCCTAAGCCTAATCCTAACCCTAACCCTAAGCCTAATCCTAACCGTAACCCTAAACCAAATCCTAAACCTAACCTTATCCCTAACACTAAACCTCAACCTAACACTCACCCTAGTTCTCAACCTAACCCAAAACCTAAACCTCATCCTTACCCTAGCCCTCACCCTACCCCTAATTCTATCCCTCACACTCACCCTAACCCTAACCCTCATCCTCACCCTAAACCTCACACTAACACTAAACTGAATCCTCAATCTAACCCTCACAGTAACCCTAACACTAACCCTTACCCTAACCCTAAACCTAACCCTAACCCTCACCCTTAATACTCACCCTCAGCCAAAACCTCTCCTTTACCCTTACCATCATAATCACCCTAACCCAAACCCTAACCCTAAACCTCATACAAACCCTCACCCTAACCATAAACCTAACCATCACCCTAACCGAAACCCTCAACCTCAACCTCAAGTTCAGCCTAACCCTAAGCCTAAGCCTTACCCTAATCCTCACCCTCACCCGAGCCCTCACCCTAAACTTAATCCTAACCCTAACCCTCATTCTAACCCTCAACCTAACCCTAACCCTAACCATCACCGTAACCCTAATCCTCACCCCCGCCCTCACCCTCAGCCTAACCCTAAGCCTAAGCCTAACATTAACCCTAACCCTACCCAAAACCTCAACATAACCATCAACCTACCCTTAACCCTAACACTAACCCTAACCCTAAACCTCGAACTAACATCACTCTCACCCGAGCCCTAACCCTAAACTTAATCCAAACCCTAACCCTCATTCTAACCCTCAACCTAACGCTAACACTAACAATCACTGTAACCCTAATCCTGACCCCCACCATCACCCTCAACCTAACACTAATCCTAACCCTAAACCTAACCCTAACCCTAAACCTCAACCCTACCCTCACCCTAAACCTAACGCTGACCCTAACACTAACCCTAAACCTAACACTCACCCTTACCCTCCCCCTCAACCTAACTCTTGTCCTAAACCTCTCCCTCACCCTATCCCTAATCCTAACCCTAACTCTAAACCTCACCCTAACCCTAACCCTAACCCTCACCCTCACCCTCACCCAAACCGTAAATCTAACCCTAACCCTAATATTAACACTAATCCTAACCCTAAAACTAACCCTTACCCTAACCTTAACCTTCACCCTCAGCTTCACCCTCACTGCAAATGTAACCCTAAACATAACATTTACAATAACCCTAACCCTAATCCTAACCACCACTTTCACCCTAACCTTAATCCTAACCCTAACCCTCACCCTAACTTTAACCCTCACCCACACTGAAACCCTAAACCTCATCTTAACCCTCACCCTCAAACTCACCCTCACCCTCACCGTAACTCTAACCCTAACCCAAACAATAACACTAATCCTAACCCTAAACCTAACCCTAACCCTAAGCCTAACCCTAATGCTAACACTCACCCTCACCCTAATCCTAATCCTAACCCTAACACTCAATCTTACCCTAATCCTCACCCTCACTGAAACCCTAACCCTCGTCCAAAAGCTCACCCTAACCCTAACCCTAACCCTAAAACTCACCCTAACACAAACCCTAACACTCACCGTCACCCTAGACCTCACCCTAACCCTAATCATAACCCTAATCCTCATCCTAACCCTCACCCTAACCCTAACTCTAACCCTAAAATTCACCCTCACCCTAACCCGAAATAAAACCCTAACCCTAATCCTAAACCTCACCCTAACCCTAACCCTCACCCTCACCCTCACTGTAACACTAACCCTAAACCTAACAATAACCCTAAACCTAACCCTAACCCTCACACTAAACATAACACTCACCCTAACCCTAACTCTCAACCTAACACTTACCCTAACCCTTACCCTAACCCTAACTCAAACACTAACCCTCACATTAACCCTAACTCTCACCCTAACCTGAAACCTCACACTCACCCTAACCCAAACCCTAACCCTCACCCTCACCCGAGCACTCACTCTAATCCTAATTCTAACCATAGCCCTCACCCTAACCCTCAACTTCATCCTCAGCCTAAACCTCACACTAACCCTAACCCTAATCCTCAATCTAACCCTCACCCTCACCCTAACCCTCACCCTGTACCTGATGCTAACCCTCACCCTAATCCTAACACTCACCCTTAGGGGAACACTCACCCTCCGCCTAAACCTCACCTTTACTGTTACCATCATGCTCACCCTAGCCCTCACCCTAACCCTAACACTCATCCTAACACTTGCCCTAAACCTAACACTATCCATCAGCCTAACCCTATCACTCACCCTCACCCTAACCCTCACCCAAGTCCTCACGCTAAAACTTATCCTAACCCTAACCCTCATCCTAACCCTCACCCTAACCCTAACCCTAACAATCAACCAAACCCTATTCCTCACCCCCACCCTCACCCTCAGCCTAACCCTAAGAGTAAGACTAACCCTAACCCTAACCCTCACCCTCACCCTAGCCCACACCCTAACACTAGTCCTAAACCTAACCCGAACCCTAATCCTCACCTTAAACCTAACCCTAACCATAACCCTCACCATAGCCCTCACGGTAACCTTAATCCTAACCATATACCTCATCCTAACCCTCATCCTAACCCTAACCCTAACCCTCACCCTAACCCTAACCCTCACCCTCACCCTCAGCCTAACCCTAAACCTACCCTAACACTAATCCTCACACTCACACTCAAGCTAAACCTAATCCAAAATCTAACCCGATCCCTAAACATAATGCTCACCCTAACCTTCACCCTAAACCTAACCCTAACACCAATCCTAACACTAACCCTCATACTAACCCTAAGTCTAATCCTAAACCTCACCCTCACCCTCACCTTAACCCTCACCCTCAACCTCAGCCTAAACCTAAGCCTAAACCTAACCCGAACCCGAACCCTCACACTCACACTCACCCACACTTTAACACTAATCCTACTCCCAGCCTTAACCCTAACCCTAACCCTCACCCTAACCCTAAACTGAACATTAACCCTAACGCTTACCCTCACCCTAACCCTAACTCTAAACCTAAACCTCACCCTCACCTTAACCCTAAACCTAATCCTAACCCTAACCCTAAACCTCACCCTAAACATAACCCTAAACCTCACCTTCACCCTAGCCCTTACATAAACCCTAATCCTAACTCTAACCCTCATCCTAACCCTCACCCTAAACCTAACCCTAACCCTCACCCTAACCCTAACCCTCACCCTCACCCTCAGCCTAACCCTAACACTAATCCTCACACTCATACTCACACTAACCCTAATCCTAAATCAAACCTGATCCCTAACCATAACCCTCACACTAACCCTCACCCTAACCCTAACCCTAACACCAATCCTAACACTAACCCTCACACTAACCCTAAATCTAACCCTAAACCTCACCCTCACCCTCACCTTAACCCTCACCCTCAACCTCAGCCTAAACCTAAGCCTAACCCTTAGCCTAACCCTAACCCTCACACTCACACTCACCTTCACCCTAACAATAATCCTACTCCAAGCCCTAAACCTAACCCTCATCCTAACCCTTACCCTCACCCTAAACCTAAACCGAACATTAACCCTAAGCCTAACCCTCACCCTAACCCAATCTCTAAACCTAAACCTCAGCCTCACCTTAACCCTAACCCTAAAACTAAACCTCACCCTAAACATAACCCTAAACCTCACCTTCACCCTAGCCCTCACCCAAACACTAATCCTAACTCTAACCCTCATCCTAACCCTCACCCTAACCCTAACCCTAACCATCAACCTAAACCTAACCCTCAGGCTCAACCTCACCCTCAGCCTAATCTTAAGCCTAAACCTAAACCTAACCCTAACCCACACACTCACCCTCACCCTAACCCTATTCCTAATCCTAACCCTAACAATAACCCTACCCCTAAACCTAACCCTCAACCTAAACATAATCCTCACCCTAACCCAAACACTCACCCTAACACTTACCCTCACCCTAACTCTAACCCTAACTCTAACACTAACCCGCACACTAACCCTAACCCTCACAGTAACCCTAAACCTTAACTCTAACCCTAACCTAAACCTCACCCTCATCCTAGCCCTCACCCTAATCCTAATTCTAACCGTAACCCTCACCCTAACCCTAACCCTCAACCTCACCCTAAACCTCACACTAACCCTAACCCTAATCCTCAATCTAACCCTCACCATAACCATAACCCGAACCCTTAACCTAAACCTCACCCTAACCCTAAACCTCACCCTTATCTTAACCCTCACCCTCAGGCTAACCCTCAACTTTACCATTACCATAACTCTCACCCTAACCCTCAACCTTACCCTAACCCTCACCCAAGGCCTCACCCTAACCCTAACCCTAAACCTCACCCTCACCCACAGCTTTACCCTAATCCTATCACTATTCCTAATGCTAAAACTCACCCTCACAGTAACAGTCACCTAATTCTTACCCTCACACTAATCCTAACTCTAACCCTAACCCAAACTCTCACAATAAACCTAACCCTCACTCTAACCATAACCCTACCCCTTACCCTAACCCTCATCTTAACCATAACTCTAACCCTCACCCTAACCCTCACCCAAAAACTCACCGTAACCCTAAATCTGACCCTAACACTAATAACAACCCTAACCTCACCCTCACCCTAATCATAACCCTAACCCTCAGCCTAACCCTCACCGTAACCCTAAGCATAACCCTAACCCTAACCCTCACACTAACCCTCACCCTAACCAAACCTTAACCCTAATCCTCACCCTCACCCTAACCCTCATCCTAACCCTTAACCTCATCCTCAACCTAAACCTCACACTTAACCAAATCCTCAACGTAACTCTAACCCTAACCGTCACCCTCACCGTCACCCTCATGCTAAGCATAACCCTAACCCTCACCCTAACCCTAAAACTCACCCTAATCCTTAACCTAACCCTCACCCTAACCATAATGCTAAGTCTAACACTCACCCTAACCCTCATGCTATCACTTATCCATACCACAAACCTAACCCTAACCTTACCCCTCACCCTCACCCTTTACCTCACCCTAACCCTAAACCTAATCCTAACCCTCACCCTCACCCTAACCCTAACACTAATCCTCACCTAACCCTAACCCTAACCTTCTACCTCACCCTAACCATCACCATCACCCGAACCCTCACCCTAACCCTAACGCTCACACACACCCTAAACCTCAAGCTCACCCTTACCCTAACCCTCAAGTAATCCTCACCCTAACCCTAACCATTACCTAACCAAGACCCTTACCCTCACCCTCACCTTCACCCTAACCCTCACCCTCACCCTAGACCTCACCCTAACCATAACCCTAACCCTAAACCTCACCCTAACCCTAACCCTTACCCTCACCCTCAACTTCACACTAACCCTCACCCTCACCCTCACCCTCACCCAAATCGTAAGTCTAACCCTAAACCTAATATTACCCCTAATCCTAACCCTAAAACTAACCCTTACCCTAACCCTAACCTTCACTCTCAGCCTCACCCTCACTGTAAATATAACCCTAACCATAATATTTACAATAACCCTAACCCTAATCCTAACCATCACCCTCACCCTAACCATAATCCTAACCCTAACACTCACCCTAACCCTCATTTTAACCCTCACCCTAACCTAACCTTAACCCTCACCCTAACCCTTTACCTCACCCTAATCCTAAAACTAAGCCTGACCTAAACCTCCCCCTAAACCTCCCCCTCACCCTAACCCTAACACAAACCCTAACCCTCAACCTAACCCTCAACCTAACCCTTAACCTAAACCTAGCCCTAACCATAACCCTAAAACTCACATTAACCCTAACCCTCACCCTAACCCTAACCCTACCCCTCACCCTAACACTCAAGCTAACTCAAACCCTCACACTCACCAGAATCCTAAACCTAACCCTAACCGTAAACCAAACCTTAAGGCTAATTCTAACCCTAACCCTAACCCTAACCGGCACCCTAACCCTAGTCCTCACCTTCACACTCACCCTCAGCCTAACCCTAACCCTATCCCTAACCGTCACACTCACCCTCACACTAACCTTTATCCTAAAACAAACCCAAGCCCTACCCTTACCATCAACCTAACCCTCACCCTAAACCTAACCCTGACCCTAACCCTCACCCTAACCATCACCCTAACACTAACACTAACCCTAAACCTGACCTTCAACCTAACCCTTACTCTAACACTAACCCTAACCCAAAATCTCACACTAACCCTAGCATTAAACCTCACCCTCACCCTCACGATCACCCTCACCGTAACTGTAACCCTAACCATAACAATAACCCTAACCCTAATCCTAAGCCTCACCCTAACCATAACCCTCAACCAAAACCTAATCCTCACCCTAACACTTACCCTCACCCTAACACTAACTCTCACACTAATCCTACCCCTCAGCGAAACCCTAAACCTCACACTAAACCTAACACTAATCCTCAATCTAACCCTCACCCTCACCCTAAACCTAACCCTAACCCTTACCCTATCCCTCACCCTAACTCTAACCCTCCCCCTTAACGTAGCCCTCACCCTCAGCCTAAACCTCACTTTAACATTACTAACACCCTCAACCTAACCCTCACCCTAACCCCAAACTCGAACCCTAACTCTCACCCTAACCCTAACCATAAGCCTCACCCTAACCCTAACACTCACTCTAACACTAACACTCACCCTCACCCTCACCCTGAGCCTAACCCTAAGCCTAACCCTAACCCTAACCCTCACACTCACCCTCTCCCTGACCCTAATCCTAATCCTAACCCCAACCCAAACACACAACCTCACCCTAACCCTCACCCTAACCCTAACGCTAACCCTAACACTAACAATCACCCTAACCCTCAACCTAACCCTATCTCTAACACTAAACCTCAAACTCACACTGACCCTAAACTTAAACTTAACCCTAAACCTCACCCTAAACCTAACCCTAAACCTCACCCTCACCCTTGCCCTCATCATAACCATAATCCTAAAACTAACCCTCTTCTTAACCCTCATCCTAACCCCAACCCTAACCCTCACCCTAACCCTAATCCTAACCATAACCCTAACCCTAAACCTCAGCCTAACCCTAAACCTAAAACTAACCCTAACCCTAACCCTCATCCTCACCCTCACTTGAATCCTAACTGTAACCATAAACCTCACCCTCACCCTCACCCTAACTCTAACCCTAAACCTAAACCTAAACCTCACCCTAACCCTAACCCTCACCCTCACCCTCAACGTAACCCTAACTCGAAACTTAACAATCACCCTAAACCTAACCCTAACCCTCACCCTAACCAAAAAACTCACCCTAACCCTAACCCTCACCCTAACACTTACACTCACCCTAACACTAATCCTAACTCTAACACTAACACTCACAGTAACCCTAACTCTCACCCGAAACCTAAACCTCACCTTAACCCTAACCCTAACCCTCAGCCTCACCCTAGCCCTCACTATAACCCTAATTCTAACCCTAACCCTCACCCTAACCCAAACCCTCATCATTCACTCTAAACCTCACACAAACCCCAACCCTGATCCTCAATCTAACTCTCACCCTGACCCTAACCCTCATCCTAACCCTAACCCTAACCTCAACCTAATCCTAACCCTCACCCTTAGGGGAACACTCACCCTCAGCCTAACCCTCAACTTTATTCTTACCGTCACACTCATGCTAAACCTCACCCTAACCCTAACCCAGATCCTAACACTCACCCTAAACCTAACCCTATCCATCACACTAACCAAAACCCTCACCCTCACTCTCACCCTAAGCCTAACCCTAACCCTAACCCTCAGCCTCACCCTAGCTCTCACCCTAAACCTAATCCTAATGCTAAGCCTCATACTCACCCTCAACCTAACCCTAACACTATCCATCACCCAAAACCTATTCCTCACCACCATACTCACCCTCAGCCTAACCCCAAGACTAAGCCAAACCCTAACCATAACCCTCAACCTCAGGCTCGCCCTCACCACAAACTAAACCCAAACCATAACACTAACAATAACCCTAATTTTAACCCTAACCCTAACCCTAATCCTCACCCCCACCCTCACCCTCAGCCTAACGCTAACCCTAACCCTAAACCTAAACCTAACCCTAAAACTCACCCTAATCCTCAGCCTCAACCTTACCCTAAACGAAACCCTAACATTAATCCTCACCCTAACCCTACGACTAACCCTAAACCTAACCCTAACTCTCACACTCACCCTCAACCTAAAATTAAACCTAACCCTAAACCTCACACTAAACCTCACCCTAAACCTAACCCTCACCCTCAACCTCAAGCTCACCACAAAATTTACCCTAACCATAAAACTACCAATAACCCTAACCCTAAACCTAATCCTCACCCCCACCCTCACCCTCAGCCTATTCATAAGCCTAATCCTAAGCCTAACTCTAAGCCTCACCGTAACCCTAAAACTAACCCTCGCCCTAACCCTAACCCTAACACGAAACCTCAACTTAAGGCTAACTCTAAACCTAAACCTAACCCTAACCCGCACCCTAACCCTAACCCTCACACTTACACTCTACCTCAGCCTAACCCTAAGCCTAAATCTTATCCAAACCCTAACCCTCACACTCACCCTAACCCTAAACCTAATACTAAACCTAACACTATCCCTAACCCTAACCCTCACACTAATGCTCACCCTACCATTAACCCTAAGACTAACCCTAAATCTAACCCTCACCCTAACCCTCACCCTAAACCTATCTCTAACCCTAAACCTCAAACTCACCCTGACCCTAACGCTAAACCTAACCCTAAACCACACCCTAACCCTAAACCTCAACCTCACCCTAGCCCTCACCCTAACCCCAATCCTAAACCTAACCCTCACCCTAACCCTCACCATAACTCTAAACCAAACCCTCACCCTAACCTACACCCTCACCCTAACCCTGAGCCTAACCCTAAGCCTAACCATAAACCTAACCCTAACCCACACACTCACCCTCACCATAACCCTAATCCTAACAATAAACCTAACACTTACCCTCACCCTAACCCTAAACCTAAAATTAACCCCAACCCTAAACCTCATTCTAACCCTCACCCTAACCCTAACTCTAACCCTAAACCTCACCCTAAAGCTAACCCTAACCTTAACCCTCACCCTAGCCCTCACTGTAACCCTAATTCTAACCCTATACCTCATCCTAACCCTCACCCTAACCGTAACCCGAACCCTTAACCTAACCCTCACCCTAACCCTACCCCTCACCCTTATCTTAACCCTCACCCTCAGGCTAACCCTCACCTTTACCCTTACCATCACTCTCACCCTAACCCTTAACCTTACCTTAACCCTCACCCAAGCCCTCACCCTAACCCTAACCCTAAACCTCACCCTCACCCTCAGCTTTACACTAATCCTATCACTATTCCTAACCCTAAACCTCACCCTCACCCTAGCCATGACCCTAATTCTTACCCTCACACTAATCCTAACCCTAACCCCAACCCTAACTCTCACAATAAACCTAAACCTCAGCCTAACCGTAACCCTACCCCTTACCCTAACCCTCAACTTAACCCTACCACTAACCCTCAACCTAACCCTCACCCAAAACCTCACTGTCACCCCAAATCTGACCCTAACCCTAATAACAACCCTAACCCTCACCTGAAACCTCACCCTAACCCTCACCCTATTCATAACCCTAATCCTCAGCCTAACCCTCACCCTAACCCTAAGCATAACCCTAAACTTAACCCTCACCCTAACCCAAACCTTAACCCTAACCCTCACCCTCACCCTAACCCTCATCCTAACACTTAACATCATCCTCACCATAAACCTCACACTTAACCAAATCCTCACCGTAACTCTAACTCTAACCGTCACCCTCACGCTAAGCCTAACCCTAACCCTCACACTAACCCTAAAACTCACCCTAATCCTCACCCTCACCCTCACCCTAACCCTAATGCTAAGTCTAACATTCACCCTAACCCTCATGCTATCACTTATCCACACCACAAACCTAACCCTAACTTTAACCCTCACCCTCACCTTAAAACTCACCCTAACCGTAAACCTAATCCTAACCCTCACCCTAATCCTAACCCTAACACTAACCCTCACCTAGCCCTAACCCTAACCTTCTACCTCACCCTAACCCTCACCATCACCCGAACCTTCACCCTAATCCTAACGCTCACCCACACCCTAAACCTCAAGCTCACCCTTACCATAACCCTCAACTAATCCTCACCCTAACCCTAACCATTACCTAACCATGACCCTCACCCTCACACTCAGCTTCACCCTAACCCTCACCCTCACCCTAGACCTCACCCTAACCATAACCCTAACCCTAAACCTGACCCTCACCCTCACCCTCAAACTCAGCCTATCCCTAAAACTATCCCTAATCCTAACCCTAACCCTCACCATAACCCTTACCCTCACCCTCACTCTCGCCCTAACCGAAACCCTCACACTAAACCTAACCCTACCCCTAAACCTAAACTTAACCCTCACCCTAAACCTCACCATAAACTTAGCCCTAACCCTAAAACTCACCCTCACGCTAGCCCTCAATCTAATCCTAACTCTAACCCTAACCCTCACCCTAACCCTCATCCTCACCCTAAACCTCACACTAACCCTAACCCTAATCCCCAATCTAACCCTAACCCTAACCCTTACCCTATCCCTCACCCTAACCCTAACCCTAACCCTTACCCTCACCCTCACCCTCACCCAAATCGTAAGTCTAACCCTAACCCTAACATTACCACTAATCCTAACCCAAAAACTAACCCTTACCCTAAACCTAAACTTCACTCTCAGCCTCACCCTCACTGGAATTGTAACCCTAACCATAACATTTACAATAACCCTAACCCTAATCCTAACCATCACCCTCACCCTAACCATAACCCTAACCCTAACCCTCGCCCTAACCTTAACCCTCACTCTCACTGAAACCCTAACCCTCATCTTAACCCTCACCCTAACCTAACCTTAACCCTCACCGTAACCCTTAACCTCACCCTAATCCTAACACTAAGCCTAAACTAAACCTCCCCCTCACCCTAACCCTAACCCTCACCCTCAAGCTGGGCCTAAGCCTAAGCCTAAGCCTAAGCCTAGTCCTAACACTAACCCTCACCCAAACCCTAACGCTAACACTAACCCTAACTCGAACCCTAAACCTCACTCTCACCCTAACCCTAATTCTACCCCTAACCCTAAACCTAAACCTCATCCTAACACTAAACCTAACCCTCATCCTCACCCTCACTTTAAACATAACCTTAAACTTAACCCTAACAATAACTCTAACCCTAACCCTAAACCTCACCCTTACCATAAGCCTCAGCCTACCATTTACCCTCAACCTATCACTCACCCTAACCCTAACACTAACCCTCACACTAACCCTAAACATCACCCTAACCCTAAGCCTAACTCTCACCCTAACCATAAACCTCACCCTCAACATCACCCTCAGGCTAACCCTCAGGCTAACCCTAAACCTAACCCTAACAATAACCCTAACCTTATCCCTAAACCGCACCCTCACCCTCACCGGAAATCTAACCCTAATCCTAACAATACCACTAACCCTAAACAAAACCATCACCCTAACCCTAATCCTCACCCCCACCCTCACCCTCAGCCTAACCCGAAGCCTAAGCCTAACCCTCAACCTAACCCTTAACTCACCCTCACCATTACCCTAATCCTAAACCTAACCCTATCCCTAAACCTCAACCTAACCCTCACAAATCACCCTAACCCTAACCCTAACCCTAACCCTAAACCGCAACCTAACAGTCCCCCTAACCATACCTCTAACCCTAACCCTAAACCTAAACCTAACCCTAAACCTAACCCTAAACAAAACCCTAATCCTCAGTCTCACCCTCACCCTATCCCAAACCCTAACCCTAAGCCTAATTATAAACCTAAACCTAATCCTCACATTCAACCTCAACCTTACCTTAATCCTAAAACGAACCCTATCCCTAACTCTAACCTTAACCTAACCCTCATCCTAGCCCTAACACTAACCCTAATCCTAACCCTAAACCTCATCCTAACCCTCACCCTCAACCTCATGCTCCGCCTAAGCCTAAGACTAAGCCTAAGCCTAAGCCTAACCCTAACCCTCACCCTAACCCTAAAACTAACACTAACCCTAAGACTAAACCTAAACCTCACTCTCAGACTAACCCTTATTCTAACCCTGACCCTAACCCTAAACCTTATCCTAACCGTAACCCTAAACTTCACTCTGACCCTCACTGTAACCGTAACCGTAACCCTAATACTAACAATAACCCTAAACCTAACCCTAACCCTCACCCTAACAATAACCCTCACCCTAAAACAAACCCACACCCAAACACTTACCCTCACCTTAACACTAACTCTAACCCTAACACTAACACTCACACTAACCCTAACCGTAACCCTAAACCTTAACCTCAACCTAACCCTCACCCTCACCCTAACCCTAACACTGACCCTAAGCCTAACCCTCCCGCTAACCCTATATCTAACCCTAAACCTCACCCTCACCCTAACCCTCACCCTCACCCTAGCCTTCACCCTAACCCTAATTCTAACCCTCACCCTCACCCTAACCCATACACTCATCCTCACCCTAAACCTCAAACTAACCCTAAACGTAATCCTCAATCTAACCCTCACCCTAAGCCTAAACCTCACCCTTATCCTAAACCTAAACCTAACCCTAAATCTCAGACTTATTTTAACCCTAACCCTCAGCGTAAACTTCACTTTTACCCTTACCATCATCCTCACCCTTACCCTCAACCTTACCCTAAACCTCACCCTAACCCTCACCCTAACCGTAAATTTAACCATCACCCTAACCCTAACCCTCACCCAAAACCTCACGCTCAGCCTAACCCTAAGCCTAAGCCTTACACTAACCCTCACCCTCACCCTAGCTCTCACCCTAACTCTAATCCTAACCATCACCATAACCCTAATCTTCACCCCCAGTCTCAACCTCAGCCTAACCCTAAGCCTAAGCCTAACCCTAACCCTAACCCTCAAACTCACACTCACCCTAACCCTAACCCGAAACCTAACCCTAAACCTCAACCTAAACCTCACCCTAACCTTAAACCTAACACTAACCCTAACTCTAACCCTCGATCTAACCTTCCCCCTAAACCTACATCTAACCTTAAACCTCACCCTCACCTTAACACTAATCCTAACCCTAACCCTAAACCTCACCCTAAACCTAACTCTCACCCTCACCCTCACCCTCACTCTCACAGTAAATCTAACCCTAACCCTAACAATAACACTAATCCTAACCCTAAACCTAACCCTAACCATAACACTAATCCTAAACCTCAGCATCACCCTAAACCTAATTCTAACCCTAAGCCCCACCCTAACACTAACCCTCATGTCAGCATAACCCTAACCCTCATCCTAACCCTCACCCTTTCCCTAACCCTAACCCTAAACCTCACACTAACACTAACCCCAATACTCACCCTCACCCTAGCCCTCACCCTAACTCTAATCCTAACCCTAATCCTCAACCTAACCCTCACGCTAACCCTAACCCTAACCCTCACCATAACCCTAAACCTAACCTTCAACCTAACCCTAACACTCACCCTAACCCTCAGACTAACCCGAAAGCTTACCCTAATCCTAATCCTAACCCTAAGCCTAACCCTAAGCCTAAACCTCACCCTTACCCTAATCCTAAATCTAACTCTAACCCTAAACCTAATGCTCAACCTCAGCCTCACCGTAACACTAACTCTAACGCTAAACCTCACCCTCACCCTAACCCTAACCTTTACCCTAACCCTAAACGTCACCCTAACCCTAAGCCTAAACCTCACACTCAAAATAGCCCACACTCTAAACCTAATCCTAAAACTAACCCTCATCCTAACTCTCACCCTAACCCTAATGCTAATCCTCACCCTCACCCTAACCCGAACCTTAAAACTAATCCTAACCCTCTCCCTCACCATAACCTTTACCCTAACCCTTACCCTAAACTTAAACTTAACCCGAACCTTAATGCTCACCCCAACCCTAACCTTCATCCTCAACCTCACCCTGAGCCTAAACCTAAGCCTAATCCTAAACCTAACCCTAACACACACACTCACCCTCAACCTAACCCTAATCCTAACCCTAACCCTAACCCTAAACCTCCCCCTACCTCTCACCCTAAACCTAACTCTAACCCAAACCCTAAACCTCACCCTAACCCTAACCATAACCCTCACACTAACCCAATCCCTCACCCTAAAACTTACCATGACCCTAAAACTAATCCTAACCCAAGCACTAACCCTCACACTAACCCTAAACCTAACCCGCACCCGCACCCTCACCCTCACCGGAACTCTAACCCTAACTGTTACAATAACACTAATCCTAACCCTAACCATCACCCTAACCCCCCACCTTTATCCTCATCCTAACCCTAAGCCTAAGCCTAACCCTCACCCTAACCTTTACACTCACCCTCACCCTAACCCTAATCCTAACCCTAATCCTATCCCTAAACCTCATCATAACCCTCACCCTCACCCTAACTTTAACACTAACCATAACGCTAAACCTCACCCTAAGCTTCCCCCTAACCCTAACTCTAACCCTAAACCTCACCCTCAGCCTAAACCTAACCCTAAACCTAACCCTAAACCTCACCCTAAACCTCACCCTAACTCTAAACTATCACCCTCACCCTCAACCTCACAGTAACTCTAACCCTAACCCTAACAATAACACTAACACTAACACTAACCCTAACCATAACCATAACCCTCAACCTCAGCCTCACCCTCACTGCAAACTTAACCCTTACCATAACACTAACAATAACCTTAAACCTAACCCTAACCCTAACCCTAACCCTCACTCCCACCCTCACCCGCACCCTCACCCTCAGCCTAACCCTAACCCTAACACTAAACCTCACTATAACCCTAAACCTAACCCTAAACCTAATGCTAAATCTAACCCTAAACCAAACCCTAATCCTCAGCCTCACCCTCATCATAACCCAAAACCTAATCTTAACCCTCACCCTAACCCTAAGCCTAATCCTAACCCTAACCCTAACCCTCACACTCAACCTCACCCTAACCTTAATACTAAACCTAACTCTCACCCTAACCCTAACCCTCAGCCTAACCCTCACCCTAGCCCTAACCCTAAACCTAATACTAACCCTAAACCTCATCCTAACCCTCACCCTCAACCTCATGCTCGGCCTAAGCCTAAGCCTAAGCCTAAGCCTAACCCTAACTCTCACACTAACCGTAAAACTAACACTAAGCCTAAATCTAAACCTAAACCTAACTCTCACCCTAACCCTAATTCTAACCCTAACATAACCCTAAACCTCATCCTAACCCTAACCCTAACCCTCAATCTCTTTCTCACTGTAACCATAACCCTAACCCTAACCCTAACAATAACCCTCACCCTAACCCTAACCCTCACCCTAACCATAACCCTCACCCTAACCCAAACCTTCACCCTAACACTTACGCTAACCATAACACTAACCCTAACCCTAATACTAACCCTCACACTAACACTAACCCTAACCCTTACCCTTAACCTCAACTTAACCCTCAACCTTACCCTAAGCCTAACACTAACCCTAACCATAACCCTCACCCTACCCTTACCCCTAACGCTATATCTAACCCTAAATATCACCGTCACCATAATCCTAACCCTAAACCTAACCTAAACCTCACCCTGATCCAAACCCTAACACTAATCCTCACCCTAACCCTAAGCCTAATCCTAACCCTAACCCAAACCCTCACACTTACCCTCAACCTAACTCTAATCCTAAACCTAACCCTATCCCTAAAACTAAACCTCAACCTAACACTCACCCTTGCCGTCACCCTAACCTGAAACCTAAACCTCATCCTGAACCTAGCCCTCACCTTAACCCTAATTCTATCCCTCACCTCACCCTAACCCTAACCCTCATCCTCACCCTAAACCTCACACTAACCCTAAACCGAATCCTCAATCTTACCCTCACCCTAACCCTAACACTAATCCTTACCCTAACCTGAAACATAACACAAACACTCACCCTTATCTTAACACTCACCCTCAGCCAAAACCTCTCCTTTAACCTTACCATCAAAATCACCCTAACCCACACCCTAATCTTAACCCTAACCCTAATCCTAACCCAAAACCTCAATATAACCATCAACCTAACCGTAACCCTAACCCTAACCCTAACCCTAACCCTTGAACTAACACTCCCCCTAACCCAAAATCTAACCCTAAACTTCACCCTCACCCTAACCGTATCCTAACCCTAACCATAAACCTCACCCTAACCCTAAACCTAACTTTCACCCTCACCCTAACCCTCACCTTACCATAAATCTAACCCTAACCCGAACAATAACACTAATCCTAACCCTAATCCTAAACCTAACCCTAAGCCTAACCCTAATTCTAACACTCACCCTCAACCTAACCCTAATCCTAACGCTAACCCTCAACTTAACCCTAATCCTCACCCTCACTCTAACCCTAATCCTAACACTAAACATAAACCTCACCCTAACTCTAACCCTAACACTAACCCTCAAACTCACGCTAGTCCTCACCCTAACTTTAATCCTAACTCTAATCCTCATCCTAACATTAACCCTAACCCTAACTCTAACCATCACACTATCCCTAAACCTAACCCTCAACCTAACCCTAACCCTCACCCTGACCCTAAACATAAGCGGAACCCAAACTCTCACCATAATCCTAACCCTAATCCTCACCCTAAGCATAAATCTAACCCTAAACCTCACCCTCACTCTAACCCTAATCCTAACACTAACCATAAACCTCACCCTAACTGTAACCCTAAACTTCACCCTCACCCTCACCATAAACCTAACCCTAACCCTAACAATAACACTAATCCTAACCCTAAACCTAACCCTAAACCTAAGCCTAACCCTAATCCTAACACTCACACTCACCCTAACCCTAATCCTAACCCTAACCCTATACCTAACCCTAATCCTCAACCTCACTGTAACTCTAACCCTCATCCAAACCCTCACCCTAACCCACACCCTAACACTAAAGCTCAAACTAACCCTCACCCTAACCGAAACCCTCACCCTCAAACTCAAGCTCAGCCTAACCCTAATCCTAAGCCTTACCCTAATCCTCACCCTCACCCTAGCCCTCACCCTAACCTTAATCCTAATCCTAACCCTCACTCTAACCTCACACTAACCCTAAACCTAACCATCACCCTAACCCTAATCCTCACCCCCACCCTCACCCTCAGCCTAACCCTAAGCCTAAGCCTAAGCCTAACCCTAACCCTCACACTCATCCTCACCCTAAACCTAATCCTAACCCTAAACATAAACCTCACCCTAACCCTAAACCTAACCTTCACCCTCACCCTCACCCTCACCCTTACCATAAATCTAAACCTAACCCTAACAATAACACTAATCCTAACCCTAAACCTAAGCCTAACCCTAATCCTAACACTCACCCTCACCCTAACCCTAATCCTAACCCTAAACCTCAAACCAACCCTAACCCTCACCCTCACTGTAATCCTAACTCTCATCCAAACCCTCACCCTAACCCTAACGCTAACCATAAACCTCACCCTAACACTAACACTATAACACTCAACCTCACACTAGCCCTCATCCTAACCCTAAACCTAACCCTAATCCTCATCCTAAACCTAACCCTCACCCTAACCATCACACTATCTCTAACCCTAAGCCTCAACCTATCCCTAACTATCACCCTAACCCTAAAATTAACCCGAACCCAAAATCTCACCTTAACCCTAACCCTAACACTCACCCAAACCCTAACCCTCACCCTCACCCTCACCCTCAGCCTAACCCTAAGCCGAAGCCTACCCCTAATCCTAACACTCACACTCACCATAAATCTTAACCTAATCCTAATCCTAAACCTGAGCTTAACCATCACCCTCAGCCTAACCCTCACCCTAACCCTAAACCTAACACTCACCCTAAACCTAACCCTCACCCTCAGCCTAAACCTAAGCTGAAGCCTAACCCTAAAGCTAACCTTCACACTCACCCTAACACTTTAACACTTTAACTCACACTAACCTTTACCCTAATCCTACTCTTAACCCTAAGGTTAACCCTCACCCTCACATTAACCCTCACCCTACTCCTAACTCTAACACTAACCCTAACCCTAACCCTCACCCTCAGCCTCATCAGAGACCTAACTCTAATCCTAAACCTCACCCTAACCCTAACGCTAACCCTAACCCTAAAACTCACCCTAAACCTAAACCTCACCCTCTTCCTAATCCTAACCCTAACCCTCATCCTAACCCTCACCCTAACACTAACCCTAACCCTCACCCTCACCCTCACCCTCACCCTCAGCCTAACCCTAAGCCTAACCCTAACCCTAACCCAAACCCGCAAGGGAACCCTAACCCTAACCCTAAAACTTACCCTAAATCTAATCCTAAATCAAACCCTAATCCTCAGCCTTAACCTCACCACAACACAAACCCTAATCTTAACCCTCACCCTAACCCTAAGCCTAATCCTAACCCTAACCCTAACCCTCACACTCAACCTCACCCTAACCTTAATCCTAAACCTGACTATATCCCTAAACCTAACCCTCAACCTAACCCTCACCGTAGACCTAACCCTAACCCTAATCCTAACCCTAAACATCATCCTAACCCTCATCCTCAACCTCATGATCAGCCTAAGCCTAAGCCAAAGCCTAAGCCTAACCCTAACCCTCACCCTAAACCTAAAACTAACACTAAGCCTAACTGTAAACATAAACCTCAGTCTCAACCTAACCCTAATTCTAACCCTAACATAACACTAAACCTCATCCTAACCCTAACACCTAACCCTCACTCTCACCCTCACTGTAACCGTAACCCTAACCCTAACCCTAATAATAACCCTAACCCGACCCCTAACCATCACTCTAAACATAACCCTGACCCTAACCCAAACGCTCACCCTAACACTTACCCTAACCCTAACACTTAACCTAACCCTAATACTAATCCTCACACTAACCCTAACCCTTAACCTCAACCTAACCCTCACCCTCACCCTAACCCTAACATTAACCCTAACCCTAACCCTCACCATAACCCTCCCTCTAACCCTATATAAAACCCTAAACCTCACCCTCACCCTAACACTAAACCTAACCCTAAACCTAAACCTCACCCTAAACCTCACCCTAACCCTAACCCTCACCCTCAACTTCAACCTCACCGTAACTCTAACCCTAACCCTAATAATAACATTAACCCAAACCCTAACACTAACCATAACCCTCACCCTCAGCCTAACCCTCACTGCAAACTTAACCCTAACCATAACACTAACAATAACCTAAACCAAACCCCACCCTCACCCTCAGCTTAACTCAAAGCCTAACCCTATCCCTAACCCTAACCCTCACCCTCACCCTCACCCTAAACCTAATCCTAAATCTAACCCTATCCCTAACACTAAACCTCACCCTAACACTCACCCTATCCCTCACCCTAACCCTAAACCTAAACCTCACCCTCACCCTAGCCCCCACCCTAACCCTAATTCTATCCCTCACCCTCACCCTAACCTTAACCCTCATCCTCACCCTAAACCTCACACTAACCCTAAACTGAATCCTCAATCTAACCCTCACCGTAACCCTAACACTAACCCTTACCCTAACCCGAAAAATAACCCTAACCCTCACCCTTATCTTAATACTCACCCTCAGGCAAAACCTCTCCTTTACCCTTACCATCATAATCACCCTAACCCACACCCTAACCCTAAACCTCATACAAACCCTCACTCTAACCGTAACCCTAACCATCACCCTAACCGAAACCCTCACCTTCAACTTCAAGCTCAGCCTAACCCTAAGCCTAAGCCTTACCCTAATCCTCACCCTCACCCAAGCCCTCACCCTAACCTTAATCCTAAACCTAACCCTCATTCTAACCCTCAACCTAACCCTAACCCTAAACATCACCTTAACACTAATCCTCAACCCCGCCCTCACCCTCAGCATAACCCTAAGCCTAAACCTAACCCAACCCTAACCCTCACACTCACCCTCACCCTAAACCTAACTCTAACACTAACCATAATCCTAACCCAAAACCTCAACATAACCATCAACTTACCCTTAACCCTAACCCTAACCCTAACCTTCGAACTAACACTCCCCCTAACCCAAAATCTAACCCTAAACCTCACCCTCATCCTAACCCTAATGCTAACCCTAACAATAAACCTCACCCTAACCCTGACCCTAAACTTCACCCTCACCCTCACCCTCACCTTACCATAAATCTAACCCTAACCCTAACAATAACAGTAATCCTAACCCTAAACCTAAACCTAACGCTAAGCCTTACCCTAATCCTAACACTCACCCTCAACCTAACCCTAATCCTAACGCTAACCCTCAACCTAACCCTAATCCTCACCCTCACTGTAACCCTAACCCTCATCCAAACCCTCACCCTAACCCTAACACTAACCCTCAAACTCACGCTAGTCCTCACCCTAACCTTAATCCTAACTCTAGTCTTCATCCTAACCCTAACCCTAACCCTAACTCTAACCATCACACTATCCCTAAACCTAACCCTCAACCTAACCCTAACCCTCACCCTAACCCTAAACTTAAGCGGAACCCAAACTCTCACCATAATCCTAACCCTAATCCTCACCCTAAGCCTAAATCTAACCCTAAACTTCACCCTCACACTAACCGAATCCTAATACTAACCATAAACCTCACCCTAACTCTAACACTAAATTTCACCCTCACCCTCACCCTCACACTTAAGATAAATCTAACCCTAAACCTAACAATAACACTAATCCTAACCCTAAACCTAACCCTAAACCTAACCCTAATCCTAATCCTAACACTCACCCTCACCCTAACCCTAATGCTAACCCTAACCCTATACCTAACCCTAATCCTCAACCTCACTGTAACCCTAACCCTCATCCAAACCCTCACCCTAACCCACACCCTAACCCTAAACATCATACTAACCCTCACCCTAACCGAAACCCTCACCCTCAACCTCAAGCCCAGCCTAACCCTAAGCCTAAGCCTTATCCTAATCCTCACCCTCACCCTAGCCCTCACCCTAACCCTAATCCTAATCCTAACCCTAATTCTAACCCTCAAACTAACCCTAACTCTAACCATCACCCTAACCCTAATCCTCACCCCCACCCTCACCCTCAGCCTAACCCTAAGCCTAAGCCTAAGCCTAACCCTAACCCTCACACTCACACTCACCCTAACCCTAATCCTAACCCTAACCATCACCCTAACCCAAAACCTCAACGTAACCATCAACCTAACCTTAACCTTAACACTAACCCTAACCCTAACCTCGAACTAACACTCCCCCTAACCCCAAATCTAACCCTAACCCTCACCCTCACCCTAAACCTTATCCTAACCCTAAACATAAACCTCACCCTAACCCTAACCCTAAACTTCACCCTCACCCTCACCCTCATGCTTACCATAAATCTAAACCTAACCCTAACAATAACACTAATCCTAAACCTAAACCTAAGCCTAACCCTAATCCTAACACTCACACTCACCCTAACCCTAATCCTAACCCTAACCCTCAAACTAACACTAACCCTCACCCTCACTGTAATCCTAACTCTCACCCAAACCTTCACCCTAACCCTAACGCTAACCATAAACCTCACCCTAACACTAACCCTATAACACTCAACCTCACCCTAGCCCTCATCCTAACCCTAAACCTAACCCTAATCCTCATCCTAACCCTAACCCTCACCCTAACCATCACACTATCCCTAACTCTAACCCTTAACCTAACCCTAACACTCACCCTAACCCTAAACTTAACCCGAACACAAACTATCACCCTAACCCTAACCCTAACCCTCACCCTCACCCTCAGCCTAACCCTAAGCCGAAGCCTACCATTAACCCTAACCCTCAAACACACCCTAAACCTTAACCTAATCCTAAACCTGAGCTTAACCCTGAACCTCAGCCTAACCTTCACCCTAACCCTAACCCTAACACTCACACTAAACCTAACCCTCACCCTCAGCCTAAACCTGTCGAAGCCTAACCCTAACCCTAACCCTCACACTCACTCTAATCCTTACACTCACCCTAAACCTTACCCTAAACCTACTCTTAACCCTAAGCCTAACCCTCATCCTCACATTAACCCTCACCCTAACCCTAACAATAACACTAACCCTAACCCTAACCCTCACCCTCAGCCTCATCCGAGACCTAACTCTAATCCTAAACCTCACCCTCACCCTAACCCTAACCCTAAACCTAAACCTCACCCTAACCCTAAACCTCACCCTCACCCTAATCATAACCCTAACCCTCATCCTAACCCTCACACTAACACTAACCATAACCCTCACCCTCACCCCCATCCTCACCCTCAGCCTAACCCTAAGGTAACCCTAACTCTAACCCAAACCCGCACCGGAACCCTAACCCTAACCCTAAACCTTACCCTAAATCTAACCCTAAACCAAACCCTAATCCTCAGCCTCACCCTCACCATACCACAAACCCTAATCTTAACCCTCACCCTAACCCTAAGCATAATCCTAACCCTAATCGTAACCCTCACACTCAACCTCACCCTAACCTTAATCCTAAACCTGACTCTATCCCTAACCCTAACCCTCAACCTAACCCTCACCGTAGACCTAACCCTAATCCTAATCCTAACCCTAAACCTCATCCTAAACCTCACCCTCAACCTCGGCCTAAGCCTAAGCCGAAGCCTAAGCCTAACCCTAACCCTCACCCTAAACCTAAAACTAACACTAAGCCTAAGTGTAAACATAAACCTCAGTCTCAACCTAACCCTAATTCTAACCCTAACATAACACTAAACCTCATCCTAACCCTAACCCTAACCCTCACTCTCACCCTCACTGTAACCATAACAGTAACCCTAACCCTAACAATAACCCTAAACCGACCCCTAACCATCACTCTAAACATAACCCTCACCCTAACCCAAACGCTCACCCTAACACTTACCCTAACCCTAACACTAACCCTAACCCTAATACTAACCCTCACACTAACCCTAACCCTTAAACTCAACCTAACCCTCACCCTCACCCTAAGCCTAACATTAACCCTAACCCTAACGCTCACCCTAACCCTCTCCCTAACCCTATATCAAACCCTAACCCTCACCCTCACCCTAACACTAAACCTAACCCTAAACCTAAACCTCACCCTAAACTTCACCCTAATCCTAACCCTCACCCTCACCCTCAATCTCACCGTAACTTTAACCCTAACCCTAATAAAAACATTAACCCAAACCCTAACCCTAACCATAACCCTCACCCTCAGCCTCACCCTCACTGCAAACTTAACCCTAACCATAACACTAACAATAACCTAAACCAAACCCACCCTCACCCTCAGCTTAACCCAAAGCCTAACCCTATCCCTAACCCTAACCCTCACCATAACCCTAACCCAAACCCTACCCCTAGTCCACACCCTAACCCGAAGCCTAATCCTAACCCTAACCCTAACACTCACACTCACCCTCACCCTAAACTTAATCCTAAACCTAACCCTATCCCTAACACTAAACCTCACCCTAACACTCACCCTAGCCCTCACCCTAACCCTAAACCTAAACCTCACCCTCACCCTAGCCCTCACCCTAACCCTAATTCTATCCCTCACCCTCACCCTAACCCTAACCCTCATCCTCACCCTAAACCTCACACTAACCCTAAACTGAATCCTCAATCTAACCCTCACCAAAACCCTAACACTAACCCTTATCCTAACCCGAAAAATAACCCTAACCCTCACCCTTATCTTAACACTCACCCTCAGCCAAAACCTCTCCTTTACCCTTACCATCATAATCACCCTAACCCACAACCTAAACCTAAACCTCATACAAACCCTCACCCTAACCGAAACCTAACCATCACCCTAACCGAAACCCTCACCCTCAACCTCAAGCTCAGCCTAACCCTAAGCCTAAGCCTTACCCAAAACCACACCCTCACCCAAGCCCTCACCCTAATCTTAATCCTAACGCTAACCCACATTCTAACCCTCAACCTAACCCTAACACTAACCATCACTGTAACCCTAATCCTCATCCCTGCCCTCACCCTCAGTGTAACCCTAAGCCTAAGCCTAACCCTAACTGTAAACCTCATACTCACCCTCACCCCAACCCTAATCTTAACCCTAACCCTAATCCTAACCCAAAACCTCAACATAACCATCAACCTACCCTTAACCCTAACCCTAACCCTAACCCTAACCCTCAACCTAACCCTAATCCTCACCCTCACTGTAACCCTAACCCTCATCCAAATTCTCACCCTAACCCTAACACTAACCCTCAACCTCACCCTAACCTTAATCCTAACTCTAATCCTCATCCTAACCATAACACTAACCCTAACTCTAACCATCACACTATCCCTAAACCTAACACTCAACATAACCCTAACCCTCACCCTAACCCTAAACTTAAGCGGAACCCAAACTCTCACCCTAATCCTAACCCTAATCCTCACCCTAACCCTAAATCTAACCCTAAACCTCACCCTCACCCTAACGCTAATCCTAACACTAACCCTAACAATAACACTAATCCTAACCCTAAACCTAACCCTAATCCTAACACTCACCCTCACCCTAACCTAATCCTAACGCTAACCCTATACCTAACCCTAATCCTCAACCTCACTGTAACCCTAACCCTCATCCAAACCCTCACCCTAACCCACACCCTAACCCTAAAACTCATATTAACCCTCACCCTAACCGAAACCCTCACCCTCAAACTCAAGCTCAGCCTAAACCTAAGCCAAAGCCTTACCCTAATCCTCACCCTCACCCTAGCCCTCACCCTAACCCTAATCCTAATCCTAACCCTCATTCTAACCCTCACCCTAACCCTAACCCTATCAATCACCTTAACCCTAATCCTCACCCCCAACCTCACCCTCAGCCTAACCTTAAGCCTAAGCCTAAGCCTAACCCTAACCCTCACACTCACCCTCACCCTAACCCTAATCCTAACCCTAACCATAAACCTAACCCAAAACCTCAACGTAACCATCAACCTAACCTTAACCTTAAAACTAACCCTAACCCTAACCTCGATCTACCACTCCCCCTAACCCTAAATCTAACCCTAAACCTCACCCTCACCCTAAACCTAATCCTAACCCTAACCATAAACCTCACCCTAACCCTAACCCTAAATTTCACCCTCACCCTCACCTTCACAATTACCATAAATCTACACCTAACCCTAACAATAACACTAATCCTAACCCTAAACCTAAGCGAAACCCTAATTCTATCCCTCACCCTCACCCTAACCCTAACCCTCATCCTCACCCTAAACCTCACACTAACCCTAAACTGAATCCTCAATCTCACCCTCACCCTAACCCTAACAGTAACCCTTACGTTAACCCTAAACCTAACCCTCACCCTCATTCTTATCTTAACATTCATGCTCAGCCAAAACCTCTCCTTTACCCTTACCATTATAATCACCCTAACCCTAAAAATCATACAAACCCACACCCTAACCGTAAACCTAACCATCACCCTAACCGAAATCTCACCCTCAACCTCAAGATCAGCCTAACCCTAAGCCTAAGCCTTACCCTTATCCTCACCCTCACTCAAACCCTTACCCTAACCTTAATCCTAACCCTAACCCTCATTCTAACCCTCAACCCAACCCTAACCCTAACCATCACCCTAACCCCAATCCTTACCCCCGCCCTCATCCTCAGCCTAACCCTAAGCCTAAGCCTAAGCCTAACCCTAACCCTCACACTCACCCTCACCCTAACCCTAATCCTAACCCTAACCCTAATCCTAATCCAAAACCTCAACATAACCATCAACCTAACCATAACCCTAACCCTAACCCTAACCCTAACCCTCGAACTAACACTCCCCCTAACCCAAAATCTAAAACTAAAAGTCACCCTCACCCTAACCCTAATCCTAACCCTAACCATAAACTTCACCCTAACCCTAACCCTAACCTTCACCCTCACCCTCACCCTCACCTTACCATATATCTAACCGTAACCCTAACAGTAACACTAATCCTAACCCTAAACCTAAACCTAACGCTAAGCCTAACCCTAATCCTAACACTCACCCTCAACCTAACCCTAATCCTAACGCTAACACTCAACCTAACCCTAATCCTCACACTCACTGTAACACTAACCCTCATCCAAAACCTCACCGTAACATTAACACTAACCCTCAACCTCACCCTAGTCCTCACCCTAACCTTAATCCTAACTCTAATCCTCATCCTAACCCTAACACTAATCCTAATTCTAACCATCACACTATCCCTAAACCTAACCCTCAACCTAACCCTAACCCTCACCCTAACCCTCAACTTAAGCGGAACCCAAACTCTCACCCTAATCCTAACCCTAATCCTCACCCTAACCCTAAATCTAACCCTAAACCACACCCTCACCCTAACCCTAATCCTAACACTAACCATAAACCTCACTCTAACTCTAACTCTAAACGTCACCCTCACCCTCACCATAAATCTAACCCTAACCCTAACAATAACACTAATCCTAACCCTAAACCTAACCCTAAACCTAAGTCTAACCCTAATCCTGACACTCACCCTCACCCTAACCCTAATCCTAACCCTAACCCTATACCTAACCCTAATCCTCAACCTCACTGTAACCCTAACCCTCATCCAAACCCTCACCCTAAACCACACCCTAACCCTAAACCTCATACTAACCCTCACCCTAACCGAAACCCTCACCCTCAACCTCAAGCTCAGCCTAACCCTAAGCCTAAGCCTTACCCTAATCCTCACCCTCACCCTAGCCCACACCCTAACCCTAATCCTAATCCTAACCCTCATTCTAACCCTCAACCTAACCCTAATCCTAACCATCACCCTAACCCTAATCCTCACCCCCACCCTCACCCTCAGCCTAACCCTAAGCCTAAGCCTAACCCTAACCCTCACAATCACACTCACCCTAAACTTAATCCTAACCCTAACCATAACCCTAACCCAAAACCTCAACGTAACCATCAACCTAACCTTAACCTTAACATTAACCCTAACCCTAACCTGGAACTAACACTCCCCCTAACCCTAAATCTAACCCTAAACCTCACCCTCACCCTAAACCTAATCCTAACCCTAACCATAAACCTCACCCTAACCCTAACCCTAACCTTCACCCTCACCCTCACCCTCCCCCTTAACATATATCTAAAACTATCCCTAAAAATAACACTAATCCTAACCCTAAAGCTAAGCCTAACCCTAATTCTATCCCTCACCCTTACCCTAACCCTAACCCTCATCCTCACCCTAAACCTCACACTAACCCTAAACTGAATCCTCAATCTAACCCTCACCCTAACCCTAACACTAAACCTTACCCTAACCCTAAACCTAACCCTAAACCTCACCCTTAAATTAACACTCATGCTCAGCCAAAACCTCTCCTTTACCATTACCATCATAATCACTCTAAATCTAAACCTCATACAAACCCTCACCCTAACCGTAAACCTAACCATCACCCTAACGAAACCCTCACCCTCAACCTCAAGATCAGCCTAACCCTAACCCTAAGCCTTACCCTAATCCTCACCCTCACCCAAGCCCTCACCCTAAACTTAATCCTAACCCTAACCCTCATTCTAACCCTCAACCTAACCCGAAACCTAACCATCACTGTAACCCTAATCCTCAGCCCCGCCCTCACCCTCAGCCTAACCCTAAGCCTAAGCCTAAACCTAACCCTAACCCTCACCCTCACCCTCACCCTAACCCGAATCCTAACCCTAACCCTAATCCTATCACAAAACCTCAACATAACCATCAACCTACCCTTAACCCTAACCCTAACCCTAATCCTGGAACTAACACTCCCCCTAACCCAAAATCTAACCCTAAACCTCACCCTCACCCTAACCCTAATCCTAATCCTAACAATAAACCTCACCCTAACCCTAACCCTAACCTCACCCTCACCCTCACCCTCACCTTACCATAAATCTAACCCTAATCCTAACAATAACACTAATCTTAACCTTAAACCCAAACCTAACCCTAAGCCTAACCCTAATCCTAACACTCACCCTCAACCTAACCCTAATCCTAACGCTAACACTCAACCTAACCCTAATCCTCACCCTCACTGTAACCCTAACCCTCATCCAAACCCTCACCCTAACCCTAACACTAACACTTAACCACACTGTAGTCCTCACCCTAACCTTAATCCTAACTCTAATCCTAATCCTAACCCTAACCCTAACTCTAACCATCACACTGTCCCTAAACCTAACCCTCAACCTAACCCTAACCCTCACCCTAAATCTAAACTTAAGCTCAAGCCAAACTCTCACCCTAATCCTAACCCTAATCCTCACCAAAACCCTAAATCTAACCCTAAATCTCACCCTCACCCTAACCCTAATCCTAACACTAACAATAAACCTCACCATTACTCTAACCCTCACCCTTCACCCTCACCCTCAACATAAATCTAACCCTAAACCTAACAATAACACTAATAACACTAATCCTAAACCTAAACCTAATCCTAACCCTAATCCTAACACTCACCCTCACCCTAACCCTAATGCTAACCCTAACCCTATACCTAACCCTAATCCTCAACCTCACTGTAACCCTAACCCTCATCCAAACCCTAACCCTAACCCACACCCTAACCCTAAACCTCATACTAACCCTCACCCTAACCAAAACCCTCACCCTCAAACTCAAGCTCAGCCTAACCCTAAGCCTAAGCCTTACCCTAATCCTCACCCTCACCCTAGCCCTCACCCTAACCTTAATCCTAATCCTAACCCTCATTCTAACCCTCACACTAACCCTAACCCTAACCATCACCCTAACCCTAATCCTCACCCCCACCCTCACCCTCAGCCTAACCCTAAACCTAAGCCTAAGCCTAACCCTAACCTCATACTCACCCTCACCCTAACCCTAATCCTAACCCTAACCATAACCCTAATCCAAAACCTCAACGTAACCATCAACCTAACCTTAACCTTAGAACTAACCCTAACCCTAACTTCGAACTAACACTCCCCCTAACCCTAAATCTAACCCTAAACCTCACCCTCACCCTTAACCTAATCCTAACCCTAACCATAAACTCACCCTAACCCTAACCCTAACGTTCACCCTCACCCTCACCCTCACCCTTACCATAAATCTAAACCTAAAGCTTACAATAACACTAACCCTAACCCTAAACCTAAGCCTAACCCTAATCCTAACACTCACCCTCACCATAACCGTAATCCTAACCCTAACCCTCAAACTAACCCTAACCCTCACCCTCACTGTAATCCTAACTCTCATCCAAACCCTCAACCTAACCCTAACGCTACCCATAAACCTCACCCTTACACTAACCCTACCCCTCAACCTCACCCTAGCCCTCATCCTAACCCTAAACCTAACCTTAATCCTAATCCTAAAACTAACCCTCACCCTAGCCCTAAATCTAACACTAACCCTAACCCTAACCCTCACCCTCAGCCTCACCGTAAACCTAACTCTAATCCTAAACCACACCCTCACCCTAACCCTAACCCTAACACTAAACCTCACCCTAAATCTAAACTTCACCCTCACCCTAATCCTAACCTTAACCCTAATCTAATCTTAAAGCTCAACCTAAACCTAATGCTCACCCTCAAATTAACCCGTACCCTAACCCTCACCCTAAACCTAAACTTAACCGGAACCCTAACTCTCACCCTAACCCTAACCCTAAACCTAACCCTAACCCTAACCCTCAGCCTCACCCTCAGCCAAACCCTAAGCCTAACTCTTACCCTCACCCTAAACCTCACACTCATTCTAACCCTAAGCCTAATCCTAATCCCAACCCTAAAACTAAACCTAACCCTCAACCTAACCATCACATTAACCCTAATCCTAACAATAACCCTAACCCTAACCCTCACCCTCACCCTCAGCCTCACTCTAACCTTAACTTTAACCCTAAGCCTCACCCTCATCCTAACCCTAACCCTAACACTAACACTAAACCTCACCAAAACCATAACCTCACCCTAACCCAAACCCTCATCCTAACACTTAACCTCACCCAAACATTAACCCTAACCTTAACACTAACCCTCACACTAACCCTAACCCTAACCCTAAACCTTAACCTAACCCTCACCCTCACCCAAACACTAACACTAAGCCTCACCCTAACCCTCCCCCAACCCTCCCCCTAACCCTATATCTAACCCTAAACCTCATCTTCACACTAACACTAACCCTAACCCTAACCCTAAACCCCACCCTAACCCTAAAACTAACCCTCACCCGCACCCTAACCCTCTCCGTAGCTCTGAACCTAACCCTAACCCTCACCCTCACCCTCAATCTCACCGTAAGTTTAACCCTAACCCTAATAAAAATATTAACCTAAACCCTAACCATAACCATAACCCTCACCCTCAGCCTCACCCTCACTGCAAACTTAACCCTAACCATAACACTAACAATAACCTAAACCAAACCCACCCTCACCCTCAGCTTAACCCAAAGCCTAACCCTATCCTTAACCCTAACACTCACCGAAACCCTAACCCAAACCCTACCCCTAGTCCGCACCCTAACCCGAAGCCTAATCCTAATCCTAACCCTAATCCTTACACTCACCCTCAATCTCAACCTAACCCTAATCCTAAACGTAACCCTATACCTTACCCTCACCCTCACCCTAGCCCTCATCCTAACCCTAATCCTAACCCTAAACCTCATCCTAAACCTCACCCTAACCCTAACCCTAACCCTCATTCTAACCCTAACCCTAACCCTCACCCTCATGCTCGGCCTAAGCCTAAGCCTAAGCTGAAGCCTAAGCTTAACCCTAACCCTCACCCTAAACCTAAAACTAACACTAAGCCTAACTGTAAACATAAACCTCAGTCTCAACGTAACCCTAATTCTAACCTTAACATAACACCAAACTTCATCCTAAACCTAACCCTCACTCTCACCCTCACTGTAACCGTAACCCTAACCCTAACCCTAACAATAACCCTAACACTACCCCTAACCCTCACCCTAAACATAACCCTCACCCTAACCCAAACGCTCACCCTAACCCTAACACTAACCCTAATACTAAATCTCACACTAACCCTAACCCTTAACCTCAACGTAACTCTCACCCTCACCCTAAGCCTAACATTAACCCTAAACCTAACCCTCCCCCTAAACCTCCCCCTAACCCTATATCAAACCCTAAACCTCACCCTCACCCTAACACTAAACCTAACCCTAAACCTAAACCTCACCCTAACCCTAACCCTCACCCTCACCCTCAACCTCACCGTAACTCTAACCATAACCCTAATAATAACATTAACCCAAACACTAACCCTAACCAAAACCCTCACCCTCAGCCTCACCCTCACTGCAAACTTAACCCTAACCATAACACTAACAATAACCAAAACCAAACCCCACCCTCACCCTCAGCTTAACCCAAAGCCTAATCCTATCCCTAACCCTAACCCTCACTGTAACCCTAACCCAAACCCTACCCCTAGTTTGCACCCTAACCCGAAGCCTAATCCTAACCCTCACCCTAACCCTCACACTCACCCTCACCCTAAACCTAATCCTAAACCTAACCCTATCCCTAACACTAAACCTCACCCTAACACTCACCCTAGCCCTCACCCTAACCCTAAACCTAAACCTCACCCTCACCCTAGCCCCCACCCTAACCCTAATTCTATCCCTCACCCTCACGCTAACCCTAAACCTTATCCTCACCCTAAACCTCACACTAACCCTAAACTGAATCCTCAATCTAACCCTCACCAAAACCCTAACTCTAACCCTTACCCTAACCCGAAAAATAACCCTAACCCTAACACTTATCTTAACATGCACGCTCAGCCAAAACCTCTCCTTTACCCTTACCATCATAATCACCCTAACCCACACCCTAACCCTAAACCTCATACTAACCCTCACCCTAACCGTAAACCTAACCATCACCCTAACCGAAACCCTCACCCTCACGCTCAAGCTCAGCCTAACCCTAAGCCTAAGCCTTACCCTAATCCTCACCCTTACCCAAGCCCTCACCCTAAACTTAATCCTAAACCTAACCCTCATTCTAACCCTCAACCTAACCCTAACCCTAACCATCACCGTAACCCTAATCCTCACCCCCGCCCTCACCCTCATCCTAACCCTACGCCTAAGCCTAAGCCTAACCCTAACCCTCACATTCACCATCACCCTAACCCTAATCCTAACCCTAACCCTAATCCTAACCCAAAACCTCAACATAACCATCAACCTACCCTTAACCCTATCCCTAACCCTAACCGTAACCCTAACCCTCGAACTAATACTGCCCCAACCCAAAATCTAACCCTAAACCTCACCCTCACCCTAACCCTAATCCTAACCCTAACTATAAACCTCACCCTAACCCTAACCCTAAACTTCACCCTCACCCTCACCCTCACCTTACCATAAATCTAACCCTAACCCTAACAATAACACTAATCCTAACCCTAAACCTAAACCTAACCCTAAGCCTAACCCTAAACCTCACACTCACCTTCAGCCTAACCCTAATCCTAACCCTAACCTTAACCCTAACCCAAAACCTCAACGTATCCATCAACCTAACCTTTTCCTTAACACTAACCCTAACCCTAACCTCGAACTAACACTCCCCCTAACCCTAAATCAAACCCTAAACCTCACCCTCACCCTAAGCCTAACCCTCACCCTAACCCTCACCCTACTCCTCAGCCTAAACCTAATCCTAACCCTAAACCTCATCCTAATCCTCACCCTAACCCTAACCTTAACACTCACCCTAACCCTTACAGTAACCCTCACCCACATGCTGGGCCTAAGTCTAAGCCAAAGCCTAAGGCTAACCCTAAACCTAACGCTAACCCTAACTCTAACCCTAACACTCACCCTAACTCTAACTCTAAACCTCACCCTAAAACTAATCCTAACTCTAAACCGAAATGTAAACTTAAACCTCATCCTAACCCTAACCCTAATAATAACCCTAACAAAAACCCTTACCCTAACCTTACCCTAAACCAAACCCTAACCGTAACACTAAACCTAAACCTAAACCTAGCCCAAACCCTAACCATAACCCTCACCCTAAACCTAACACTAAACCTAATCCTCACCCTCACCCTAGCCCTCACCCTAAGCCTAAACCTCATCCTCAACCTCAAACTCACACTACCCCTAACACTAATCCTCAATCTAACCATCACCCTCACACTCACCCTAACCCTAACCCTCACAATAACATTCACCCTAACCCTAACTCTACCCCTAAACCTCACCCTCACCCTAATCCTATCCCTATCCCTAACCCTAACACTAAAAACCTCACCCTAACTCTAACCCTAACCCTCAACCTCACTGTAACCGTAACCCTAAACCTAACAATAACCCTAACCCTAACCCTAATCCTAACCCTCAACCTCACATTAATCCTAATCCTGACCCTAACCCTCAGCCTAACCCTAACCCTCACCCTTACCGTAACCCTAAGCCTCATCCTAACCCTCACCCTAACACTAACCCTAAACCTAAAACTCACCCTAACAATAAACATACCCCTCACCGTCACCCTCACCCTCAACCTCACCTTAACTCTAACCCTAACCCTAACAATAACACTAATCCTTACCTTGAACCTAACCCTAACCCTAACACTAACCCTAATCCTAACACTCACCGTCAACCTAAACCTAACCCTAACGCAACACTCACACTCAGCCTCACCCTAACCTAACCTCTAAACCTAAACCTCACCCTAACCTTAACCCTAAACCTCACCCTAATGCTAGCCCTCACCCTAACCCTAATCCTAACCCTGACACTCACCCTAAACCTCATCCTAAAAATAACCTTAACCCTAATCCTCACCCTCACCCTAACCCTAAACCTAACCCTAACCCTCAACCTAACCCTAACCCTCACCCTCACTGTAACCCCTACCCTAACCCTCACCCTAACCCTAAACTTAACCCAAACCCTAACTCTCACCCTAACCCTATCCCTCACCCTAACTCTAAGCCTCACACTCACCCTCACCCTCAGCCTAAACCTAAGCCTATCCCTATCCCTAACCCTAACCCTCACACTCACCCTAACCCAAATCCCAATCAAACCCTAACCCTGACGCTCACCCTCACCCTAAGCCTCACTTTAAGCCTAACCCTAACATTGATCCTAACCCTAACCCATCCCTAAACCTCACACTAACACTAACCCTAACCATCACCCTAACACTAACCATCACCCTAACACTGACCCTAACCCTCACACTCACCCTACCCTCACCCTAACCCTAAGCCTCATCCTCACCCTAAACCCGACACTAACCCTAACACTAATCCTCAATCTAAGCCTCACCCTCACCCTAACCCTGACCCTAACCCTCAACCTAACCCTAACCCTCACCCTTACTGTAACCCTCACCCTCAGCCTAAACTTCACATTTACCCTTACCATCACCCCCACCCTAACCCTCACCCTAAACCTAACCCTCATCCTAACCCTAACTCTACCCCTAAACCTCACCCTCACCCTAACCCGAACTCTATCCCTAACCCTAACACTAAACCTCAACAGAACCCTAAAGCTAATCCTCGCCCTCAACCACATGCTCAGCCTAAACCTAAGCCTAAGCCTAACGCTTACCCTAACCATCAACCTCACACTAGCCCTAATGCTAACCCTAATCCTAAACCTAACCCTCATCCTAACACTCACTCTATCCCTAACATTAAACCTCAACCTAAACCTAACCCTAAACCTCACCCTCACCCTAGCCCACATCCTAGCCCTAATCCTAACCCTAACCCTCATACTAACCCTCCCCATAACCCTAACCCTAACCCTCACCCTAACCCTAACACTCAGCTTCACCCTCACACTCAGCCTAATCCTAAGCCTAAAACTAACCCTAACCTTAACCCTCAATCTCACCTTAACCCTCACCCTAACCCTAACCCTAACACTAAGCCTAACCCTAACCCTCACCCTCAGCCTCATCCTAACCCTAACTCTAACCCTAAACCTCACCCTCACCATAACCCTTAGCCTAACCCTAACCCTAAACCTGACCCTAACCCTAACTCTAAACCTACCCTTATCCTAGCCCTTACACTAACCCTAAACCTAACCCTAACCCTCATCCTAACCCTCCCACTAATCCTAACCCTAACACTCACCCTAAACCTAACCCTTACCCTCAACCTCACCCTCAGCCTAATCCTAACACTAATCCTAATCCTCACCCTCACCCTAGCCCTCACCCTAACCCTAACCCTCACCCTAGGCCTAACCCTCACATTTAACCTTATCATGACCCCCACCTTAACCCTCAGCCTAATCTGAACCCTAACCCTAAACCCCACACTAACCCTCACCCTAACCCTAACTCTAACCATAAATCCCACCCTCACCCTAAACTACTAAATCTCACCCTAACCCCAACCCTAATCCTAACCCTAACCCTAACCCTAACCATAACCCTCACCGTAACCCAAAACTTAACCCTAACAATAACCCTCACAGTAACCCGAACCTCACGCTAAATCTAACTCTAACCCAAACCATAACACTAAAAACCTCACCCTAACCCTAACCCTAAACCTCAACCTCACCATAATCGTAACCCTAACCCTATCCCTAACAATAACCCTAAACCTAACCCTAATCCTAATCCTCAAACTCACACTAACGCTAATCCTAAACCTAACCCTCAACCTAACCCTTACCCTCACACTTACTCTAACCCTAAACCTCATCCTAACCCTCACCCTAAGGCCTAAATCTAACACTA
Organism: Dipodomys merriami; assembly: GCF_024711535.1. NCBI lineage: Eukaryota > Metazoa > Chordata > Mammalia > Rodentia > Heteromyidae > Dipodomys > Dipodomys merriami. The sequence goes on along the minus strand of NW_027202359.1, from coordinate 148,942 downwards.
AAAGTCACCCTAACACTAAACCTAACCCTCACCCTCAACCTATACCTCATCCTAACCCTAATCCTAACCCTACTTGTCATCCTAAAACTCTCCCTAACCCAAACCCTAAACCTCACCCTAAACCTAAACCTAAACCTAACACTCAACCTAACCCTAATCCTCACGCTCAACTTAACACTAACTCTAACCCTCACCCTAACCCTAAATTTTACCTGAACCCTAACTTTCAACTTAACCCTAACCCTAACCCTCACCCTAACCCTAACCCTCACACTCACCTTACCCTTACCTTAATCCTAATCCTAACCCTCACCCTAACCCTCAACCTCCGCCTCTCCTTATCCCTAACTCTAACCCTAAACCCCATTCTCACCCTAACCCTAACCCTAACCCTAAACATAAACCTCACCCTAACCATAAACCTAAACCTCATCCTCACCCTAGCCCTCACCCTAACCCTACTCCTAACCCTAACCCTCATCCTAACCCTCCCTAGAACCCTATCCGAAACCCTCACCCTATCCCTAACCCTCACACTCACCCTCACCCTCAGCCTAACCCTAAGCCTAACCACAAGCCTTACCTGAAACTTTAACCCTCAAACTCACCCGCACCCTCACCCTCACCATAACTCTAAACCAAACCCTAACCCTAACCCTAAACCTCACCCTAACCCTAACCCTAACCCTAACCCTCACCCTCACCCTAACCCTAACACAAACCCTAACCCTAACCCTCAACCTACCCCTCCCCCTAACCCTGTATCTAACCGTAAACTTCACCCTCCACCTAACCCTAACCCTAACCCTAACCCTAAAACCCACCCTAACCTTAACACTAACCCTCAACCGCACCCTCACCCTCACCAAAACTCTAATGCTAACTCTAAAAATAACACTAAGCCTAACCCTAACCATCACCCTAACCCTAATCCTCACCCCCACCCTCACCATCAGCCTAAAACTAAGCCTAAGCCTAACCCTCACCCTAACCCTCACACTCATGCTCACCCTAACCCTAATCGTAAACCTAACCCTATCTCTAAACCTCAACTTAACCCTCACACTCACCCTAACCCTAACACTAACCCTAACCATAAACCTCCCCCAAAACCTCCCCCAAACGCTAACTCTAACGCTAAACCTCACCCTCACCATAACCCTAAAACTCACCGTAACCCTAACCCTCACCCTCACCCTCTAACTCACCCTAACTCTAATCCTGTCCCTAACAACACTAACCCTAACCCTAACCCTAAACATAACCCTCACCCTCAGACTCACCTTCACTGAAAACTTAACCCTAACCATAGCACTAACAATAGGACTAACCCTAAACTTAACCCTAACCCTAATCCTCAACCCCAACCTCACCCTCAGCCTAACCCTAACCCTAACCCTCCCTTTAACCCTAACTGTAACCCTAAACCTAACCCTAACCCTAACGCTAAAACAAACCTTAAACCTAACCTTAAACCTAAACCTAATCCTCAGCCTCACACTCACCCTAACCCAAATCTTAACCTTAACCCTCACCCTAACCCTAAGCCTAACCCTAACCCTTAGCCTAACCCTCACACTCACACTCACCATACCCCAAATCCTAAACCTAATCCTATCTCTAACCCCAACCCTCACCCTAACCCTCACCCTAGACCTCACCCTAAAACTAATCCTAACCCTAAACCTCATCCTAAACCTCACTCTAAACCTAACACTTACCCTCCCCCTTATGCTCGGCCTAAGCCTAACCCTAAGCCTAAACCTAACCTTAAACCTAACCCAACCCTCACCCTCAGCCTCACCCTAACCCTAACTCTAACCCTAAAGCTCACCCTCACCCTAACCCTAACCCTTACCCTAACGCTAAACCTCACCGTAACCTTAACCCTAAACCTCACCCTCATGCCAGCCATCACTCTAACCCTAATCCTAACCCTAACACTCATCCTAACCCTCACCCTAACAATAACCCTAACCCTCACCCTCAATCTCACCCTAACACTAACCCTAACTCTCACACTCAACTTCACCCTAACCCTAACCTAACCCTAATGCTCAAACTATCCCTAACCCTCAACCTCACCTTAACCCGTACCCTAACCCTCAACCTAACCCTAAACTTAACTGGAACTCTAACTCTCACCCTAACCCTAACCCTAAACCTCACACTCACCCTAACCCTAAGCCTATTCCTAATCCTAAAACTAACCCTCACCCTAACCATCACATTAACCCTAACCCTAAAAATAACCCTAGCCCTGACCCTCACCCTCAGCCTCACTCTGACCCTAAGCCTCACCCTAACCCTAACCCAACCCCTAAACCTAACACGAAACCTCACCAAAACCATAACACTGACCCTAACCCAAACCTCACCCTAACACTTACCCTCAGTCAAACACTAACCCTAACCTTAACACAAACCCTCACACTAACCCTAACCCTAACCCTAAACCTCAACCTAAGCCTCACCCTCACCCTAACCCTAACACTAAGCGTCACACTAACGCTCACCCTAACCCTCCCCCTAACCCTATATCTAACCCTAACCCTCACCCTCACCATCAACCTAACCCTAACCCAAACCCTAAACCCCACCCTAACCCTAAACCTAACCCTCACCCGCACACTCACCCTCTCTGTAGCTCTAACACTAATACTAACAATAACACAAACCCTAACCCTAACCCTAATCCTCACCCCCACACTCACCCTCAGCCTAACCCTAAGCCTAAGCCTAACCCTCACCCTAACCCTCACACTTACCCTTACCCTAACCCTAATCCTAAACCTAATCGTAACCCTAAACCTCAAACTAACCCTCACAATCACCCTAACCCTAACACTAACCCTAACCCTAAACCTCAACCTAACCATCCCCATAACGGTAACTCTAACCCTAAACTTCACCCTTACCCTAACCCTAACCCTCACCCTAAACCTCACCCTAAACCTCACCCTTACCCTAACTCTCACCCGAACCCTCAACCTCACCATAACTCTAACACTAAATATAACAATACCACTAAACCTAACCCTAACACTAACCCTAAACATAAACCTCACCCTCAGCCTCACCCTCACCTAAAACTTAACCCTAACCATAACACTAAAAATAACCCTAACTCTAACCCTAACTCTAACCCTAATCCTCACTCCCACCCTCACCCTCAGTCTAAACCTAAGCCTATCCCTAACCCTAACCTAACCCTCCCTGTAACTCTAACCCTAAACCTAGCTCTAACACTAACCCTAACCCGAAACTTAACCATAACCCAAACCCTAACCCTAATACTAATCCTCACCCCCACCCTCACACTCAGCCTAACCCTAAGCCTAAACCTACCCCTAATCCTAACCCTCACTGTAAACCTAACCCTAACCCTAACCCTAACCCTCACACTCACCCTCACCCTAAACCTAATCCTAAACATAACCTTAACCTTACCCAAACCCTCACTATAAGCCTCACCCTAGCCCTCAACCTAACCCTAATCCTAACCCTAAACCTCATCCTAAACCTCACCCTAACCCTAACCCTAACCCTCACCCTAAACCTAACCCTAACCCTCACCCTCATGCTCGGCCTAAGCCTAAGCCTAAGCCTAAGCCTAGCCTTAACCCTAACCCTCACCCTAACCCTAACCCTCACACTAACCCTAACTCTAACCCTAAACCTCACTCTCACCCTAACCCTAACTCTAACCCTAACCCTAAACCTAAACCTCATCCTAACACTAAATCCAACCCTCACCCTCACCTTAACCATAACCCTAAACCTAACCCTAACAATAACCCTAACCTTAACTCTAAAACTAACCCTTATCTTAAGCCTCACCCTAACATTTACCCTCAACCGAACACTCACACTAATCCTAACACTAACCCTCACACTAACCCTAACCATCACCCTAACCCTAAACCTCAACTTAACCCTAACCCTAACCCTCACCCTCACCCTAGGCCTCACCCTAACCCTAACACTCATCCTCACCATAAACCTCACACTAACCCTAACACTAATACTCAATCTAACCCTCACCCTCACCCTACCCCTAACCCTAATTCACACCCTAACCCTAACCCTCACCCTTACGATAACCCACAACCTCAGCCTAATCCTCATGTTTACCCGTACCGTCACTCCCACCCTAACCCTCACCCTAACCCTAACCCTCAACTTAAACCCCACCCTAACCCTGACTCTACCCCTAAACCTCATCCTCAACCTAAACCTACCTCTAACCCTAATCCTAACACTAAATCTCACCATAATGCTAACGCTAATCCTCACCCTCACCCTCATTGTAACTGTAACCTTAACCCTAACCCTAACAATAACTCTAAACCTAGTCCCTAACCCTCACTGTAACCCTAACCATAACACTAACACTAACCCTAAACCTAAACCTAACCCTCAACCTAAACCTAATCCTCAGCCTCACCCTCACCCTAACAAAACCCTAACCCCAACCTTCACCCTAATCTTAAGCCTAAACCTAACCCTAATTCTAACACTCACATTCACCCTCACCCTAAACCTAATCCTAAACCTAACCCTATCCCTAACACTCAGCCTAATCCTCACCCTAGACCTCAGCCTAACCCTAATCCTAACCCTAAACCTAATCCTAATCCTCACCCTAACCCTAAACTTAACCCCAACCCTAAACCGAACCCTAACCATCACCCATATGCTGGGGCTAAGCCTGAGCCAAAGCCTAAGCCTATCCCTAACCCTAACACTCACCCTAGCCCTAACCCTAACACTAACCCTAACTCTAACCCTAAACCTCACACTCACACTAACCCTAACTCTAACCCTAAACCTAAACCTCATCCTAACCCTAACCCTAACAATAACCCTAACCCTAACCCTAACCCTACACTAACCTTAACCATAACCCTAACACTGAACCTAACCCTAACCCTAATACTAACCATAACCCTCACCCTAACCCTAACCTCACCCTAACACCAACCCTAATCCTCTCCCTCACCCTAGCCCTCACCCTAACCCTTACCCACATCCTCACCCTAAACATCACACTAACCCTAACACTAATACTCAATTTAACCCTCATCCTCACCCTCACCCTAACCCTAACCCTCAACCTAAACCTAACCCTCACCTACCGTATCCCTCACCCTAGGCCTAACCCTCAACTTTACCCTTACCGTCACCCCCACCTTAAACTTCACCCTAACCCTAACCCTCACCCTAACCTTCACCCTAACCCTAACTCTACCCCTAAACCTCACCCTCACCCTAACGCTATCTCTAACCCTAACCCTAACACTAAAAACCTCACCCTAACTCTAACACTAACCTTCAACCTCACTGTCACCGTAACCCTAACCCTAACAATAACCCTAACCCTAACCCTAATCCTAACCCTCACTCTCACATTAACCCTAATCCTAACCCTAAACCTCACCCTAACCCTAACCCTCACCCTTACCGTTACCCTAACCTTCATCCTAACCCTCAACATAACACTAACCCAAACCCTAAACCTCACCCTAACAATAAACCTACCCCTCACCCTCACCCTTAACCTCAACCTCACCTTAACTCTAACCCTAACCCTAACAATAACACTAATCCTAACACTAACCCTAACCCTAACCCTAACCCTAATCCTAACACTCACCCTGAACCTAACCCTAACCCTCACCCAACCCTCACCCTCAGCATCACCCTAACCCTAACTCTAACACTAAACCTCACACTCACCCTAAACCTAACCCTAAACCTCACCCTAAACTTAACCCTAAACCTCACCCTCACGCTAGCCCTCACCCTAAACCTAATCCTATCCCTAACACTCATCCTAACCCTCACCCTAAAAATAAACCTAACCCTCAACCTCACCCTCCCCCTAACCCTAACCCTAACCCTAAACCTCAACCTAACCCAAACACTCACCCTCACTATAACCCCTACCCTAACCCTCACCCTAACCCTAAACTTAACCCAAAACCTAACACTCACCCTATACCTAACACTATCCCTCACGCTCAACTTTACTCTCAACCTCACCCTCACCCTCAGCCTAACCCTAAGCCTATCCCTATCCCTAACCCTAACCCTAACAATCAACCTAACCCTAATTCTAATCAAACCCTAAGCCTAACTCTCACCCTCACACTATCCCATACCTTAAGCCTAACGCTAACATTTATCCTAACCCTAACCGTAACCCTCAACCTCACCCTAACACTAACACTACCACCCTAACCCTAAATCTCAACCTAACACTAACCCTAACCCTCACACTCACCCTAACCCTAACCCTCATCCTCACCCTAAACCGCACACTAACCCTAACACTAATCCTCAATCTAACCCTCACCCTCACCCTAAACCTAACCCTAACCCTCATCCTAACCCTAACCCTCACCCTTAGTGTAACCCTTACCCCCAGCCTAATCTTCACTTTTACCCTTACCATCACCCCAACCCTAACCCTCACCCTAAAACTAACCCTAACTCTAACCCTAAACCGCACCCTCACCCTAACCCGAACTCTATCCCTAACCCTAACACTAAACCTCACCCTAACACTAAAGCAAACCCTCACCCTGAACAGTATGCTCAGCCAAAACCTAAGCCTAAGCCCAACGTTTACCCTAAACTTCACCTTCACCCTAGCCCTCACCCTCACCCTAATCCTAAACCTAACCCTCATCCTAACCCTCACCCTAACCCTAACCCTAAACCTCACCCTAAACCTCACCCTCACACTAGCCCTGAACCTAGCCCTAATCCTAACCCTAACACTCATCCTAACCCTCCCCATAACCCTAATCCTCACCCTCACCCTAACCCTAAACCTCCCCTTCAACCTCACCCTCAGTCTAACCCTAAGCCTATACCTAACTCTAACCCTAAAACTAACACTAACCCTAAAACTAACCCTAACATTAATCCTAACCCTAACACTAACCCTCAATCTCACCTTAACCCTCACCCTAACCTCAACCGTAACCCTAACACTAAGCCTAACCCTCACCCTCACCCTCAGCCTCACCCTAACCCTAACTCTAAACCTAAATCTCACCCTCACCGTAACCCTTACCGAAACCCTAAACCTAAACCTCAACCGAACCCTAACTCTAAACCTCACCCTCACCATAGCCCTTAACCTAAACCTAATCCTAACCCTAACCCTCATCGTAACCCCCCATCTAACCCTAACCCTAACACTCAACCTAACCCTAACCCTCACCGTCAACCTCACCCTCAGCCTAACCCTAAGCCTAACCCTAAACCTAACCCTAACACAAACACTCACCCTAACCCTAACCATAACCCTCACCCTAACCCTAATCTCACCCTATCACTAATCCTAATCCTCACATTCACCCTAGCCCTAAGCCTAACCCTAACCCTCACCCTCACCTTAAATCTCACACTAACCCTAACACTAATCCTCAATCTAACACTCAGCCTCAGCCTAACCCTAACCCTAACCCTCACCTAAACCTAACCCTCACCCTTACCGTAACCCTCACCCTAGGCCTAACCCTCACCTTTACCCTTATGGTCACCCCAACCTTAAACCAAACCCTAATCCTAACCCTCACCCTAACCCCCACCCTAACCCTCACCTTAACCCTAAATCTAACCCAAAACCACACCTTCACCCTAAACCTAACTCTAAAGTAACCCAAACCCTAAACCTCACCCTAACCCTAACCCAAATCCTAACCCTAACCCTCACCCTAACCCTAACCCTAACCCTAAGCCTGACCCTCACACTCACCCTCACCCTAACCGTAACAGTAAACCTAACCATAACAATAACCCTAACCCTAATCCTAACCCTAACTGTAACCATAACCCTCTTTGTAACCCATACCGTAACCCTAACACTAACCCTCACACTAACCCAAACAATAACCGCCCCCTAACCTTAACTCTAACCCCAAGCGTAACACTAAAAATCTCACCCTAACCCTAACCCTAACCCTAACCCTCACCTTAACCTTAAACCTAACACTAACCCTAACAATAACACTAACCCTAACCCTAATCATAATCCTCAACCTCACAATAACCCTGATACTAACTCTTACCCTCACACTTACCCTAACCCTCACACTTACCCTACCCCTAACCCTCATCCTAACCCTCAACCTAACCCTAACCCTAAATCTAAAGCTCACACTAACACTAAACCTAACCCTCATGCTCACTCGAGCCCTAACCCTAACTCTAATCCTAACCCTAATCCTCATCCTAAGCCTCACCCAAACTCTAACCCTAAAACTCACCCTAACCCTAACCCTAAACCTAACCCTAATCCTCACGCTCAACTTAACACTAACCCTAACCCTCAACCTAACCCTAAACTTAACATGAACCCTAACTCTCACCCAAACCCTAACCCTAACCCTCACCCTCACCCTAACCCTCACCCACACACTCACCCTCAGTGAAAACCTAAGCCTAACCCTAACCCTAACCCTCCCACTCACCCTAACCTTACCCTAATCCTAATCCTAACCCTAACCTTAACCCTCACCCTCAGCCTCAACTTAACCCTAACTCTAACCCTAAAAATCACCCTCACCCTAAACCTAACCCTAACCCTAAACCTAAACCTCACCCTAACCCTAACCCTTAACCTCACTCTCACCCTAGCCCTCACCCTAACCCTAACCCTAACCCTAACCCTCATCCTAACACTCCCTATAACCCTATCTGAAACCCTCACCCTAAACCTAACCGTCAAACTCACCCTCACCCTCAGCCAAACCCTAAGCCTATCCACAAGCCTTACCAGAAACCTAACTCTAACCCTCACACTCACCCGCACCCTCACCCTCACCATAACTCTAAACCAAACCTTAAACCTAACCCTAAACCTCACCCTAACCCTAACCGTAATCCTAACCCTCACCCTCACCCTAACCCTAACACAAACCCTAACCCTAACCCTCACCCTAACCTTCCCCTAATCCTATATCTAGCCCTGAACCTCACCCTCAACCTAACTCTAACCCTAGCCTTAACCCTAAACCCCACCCTAACCCTAACACTAACCCTGACTCGCACCCTCACTCTCACCGTAATTCTAACCCTAACCTTAAAAATAACACTAAGCCTAACCCTAACCATCACCCTAACCCTAATCCTCACCCCCACCCTCACCATCAGCCTCAAACTCATGCTCACCCAACCCTAAACCTAAACCTAAACCTGTCCCTTAATCTCACCTTAACCCTCACCCTCACCCTAACCCAAACACTAACCGTAACCCTAAATCTCACCCTTACCCTCCCCCAAACCCTAAATATAACCCTAAACCTTACCCTCACCCTAACCCTAAAACACCCTAACCCTAAACTTCAACCACACCGTAACACTAACCCTGTCCCTAACAAAAACTCTAACCTTAAACCTATCCCTAAACATAACCCTCACCCTCAGCCTCACGCTCACTGAAAACTTAACCCTAATCATAACACTAAAAATAACCCTAACCCTAACCTTAACCCTACCCCTATTACTGACCCCCACTCTCACACTCAGCCTAACCGTAAACCTAACCCTAATCCTAACCCTAACCCTCCCTGTAACCCTAACCCTAACACTAACACTAACACTGACACTAACACTAAACCAAACACTAAAACTAAACCTAATCCTCAGCCTCACTCTCACCCTAATCCAAACCCTAACCCTAACCCTCACCCTAACCCTAAGCCTAACCATAACCCTTAGCCTAACCTTCACCCTCACCCTTATCCTACCCCAAATCCTAAACCTAACCCTATCCCTAACCCTAACCCTCACCCTAACCCTCCCCCAAGATCTCACCCTAAACCTAAACCTAACCCTAAACCTCATCCTAACCCTCACACTAAACCTAACCCTAACCCGAACCCTAACCCGAACCCTAACCCTCCCCCTCATGCTCAGCCTAAGCCTAAGCCTAAGCCTAAACCTAACCCTAACCCTAACCCAATCTGTAACCCTAACCCTAACCCTAACTCTAACCCTAAATCTCACCCTCACCCTAACCCTCAGTCTAACCCTAACCCTAAACCTAAACCTCATCCTAACCCTAACCCTAACCCTCACCCTCACCCTCACCCTCACCCTAACCGTAAACATAACCCTAACCCTAACAATAACGCAAAACCTAACCCTAACCATCACCGTAACCATAACCCTCACCCTAACCCTAACCCTCACCCTAACATTTACCCTCACCCTAACACTAACACTAGCGCTAACACTAACAATCACTCTAAACCTAAACATCACCCTAACCCTTAACCTCACTCTAACACTAACCCTAAACCTCACCCTCACCCTAGCCGTCACCCTAACCCTAACACCCATCCTCACCCTAACCTCACACTAACCCAAACACTAATCCTCAATCTAAACCTCACCCCCATCCTAACCCTAAACCTAACAATCACCATAACCGTAACCCTCACACTTACCATAACCCTCACCCTCAGCCTAACCCTCACCTTTACCCTTACCGTCACCCGCACCCTAAACCTCACCCTAACCCCAACCCTCTCCCTAACCCTAATTCTACACCTAAACCTCACCCTCACCCTAAACCTAACTCTAACACTTACCCTATCACTAAACCTCAGCCTCACCCTTTCCTTAACCCTCACACTCACCCTCACCGTAACCATAACCATAAACCTAACAATAACCCTAAACCTAACCCTAACCCTCACCCTAACCATAACCCTCACCCTAAACATCACCCTCAACCTAACACTTACCCTCACCCTAACACTAACCCTAACCCTAACCCTAAGCCTAACACTAACCCTAACCCTAACCCTAACCCTAACCCTAACCCTAACTCTAAACCTCACCCTCTCCCTAGCCCTCACTCTAACCCTAATTCTAAACCTCCCCATCTCCCTAATCCTAGCCCTAATCCTCACCCTAAACCTCACACTAACCCTAACCTTAAACCTAATGCTCAATCAAACCCTCACCCTAACCTTAACCCTAACACTAAACCTAAACCTAACACACACACTCACCCTCACCCTAACTCTAATAATAACCCTAACCCTTACCCTAACTCTCCCGCTAACTCTCACCATAAACCTAACACTAACAATAACCCTAACCCTAAACCTCAAACTCTCACCCTAACCCTAACTCTAAATCTAAACCTAACCCTCACCCTAAACCTAACTCTAACCCTAACCCAATCCCTAAACCTCACCCTAAACCTAACCCTAAACATCACCCTCACCCTCACCATAACCGTAACTCTAAACCTAAGCCTAACAATAACCCTAATACTAATGCTAACCCTCACCATAACCATAAACCTCACCCTCACCCTCACCCTAACCCTCAGCCTCGCCCTCACCCTCACCCTCAACCTAACCCAAACCCTCACCCTAACACTTACCCTGACCCTAACATTAATCCTAAATCTAACACTAACCCTCACACTAATCCTAACCCTAACCTCACCCTAAACCTAACCCTAACCCTAACCCTCAACCTAACCCTAACCCTCACGCTCAACATAACCCTAACGCTAACACTCACCCTAACCCTAAACTTAACCTGAACCCTAACTCTCACCCTAACCCTAACCCTAATACTCACCCTAACCCTAACCCTCACCCTCACCCTCAACGTAACCCTAAGCCTAACCCTAAATGTTACCCTAAACCTCACACTCACCCTATCCCTTACCCTAATCCTAATCCTTACCCTAAATCTAACCTGACCCTAAGCCTCAACTTAACCCTAACTCTAACCCTAAACCTCACCCTCACCATAACCCTATCCCTAACCCTAACTGTAAACCTCACCTTAAACCTAACCCTCACCATAGCCCACACCCTAACCCTAATCCTAACCCTAACCCTCATCTTATCCCTCCCCATAACACTAATCCTAACCCTCGCCCTAACCCTAACCCTCACCCTCACCCTCAGCCTAAACTTAAGCCTAACCCTAACCCTAACCCTAACCCTAACCATCACACTCACCCTAAACCTAACCCTAAACCTTACCCTAACCCTAACCCTCACCCTCATGCTCACCCTCAGCCTAAACCTAAGCCTAACCCGTACCCTAACCCTAACATTCACACTCACCCTAAACCTAACCTTAATCCTAATCCTAATCCTAACCCTAACCCTAACCCTCACCCTCATCCTAACCCTCACCTTAAGCCTAAACCTAACATTAATTCTAAACCTAACCCTCACCCTCAGCCTGACCCTAACCCTAACTCTAACCCTAAACCTCACCTGACCCTAACCCTAACCCAAACCCTATCCCTAAGCCTCATCCGAACCAAAACCCTAAACCTCACCCTCACCCTCACAGTAACCATAACCCTAATCCTAACGCTAACAATAACCCTAACTCTAACCCTAACCCTTGCCCTATCCATAACCCTCACCCTAAACCTAACACTCACCCTAACACTTACCCTCACCTTAACACTAACCCTAACCCTAATACTAAACCTCACACTAACCCTAGTCATCACCCAAACCCTAAACTTCACCCTACCACTAACCCTAAACCTCACCCTCTCCCAAGCCCTCACCCTAAACCTTAACCCTCATCCTCACCCTAAACTTCACAGTAACCCTAACACTAATCCTCAATCTAAACCTCACCCTCACCCAAACCCAAACCCTAAACGTCACCCGAACATTAACCCTGACACTTAACCCTCACCCTAAGCCTAACTCTCAACTTTACACTTACCATCATTAACCCCCCACATTACCCCCACATTAACTCTAACACTAAATCTCACCCTAACCCTAAACCTAACCCTAAACCTCACCCTAACATTAACCCTGACACTTAACTTAACCCTCACCCTAAGCCTAACTCTCAACTTCACACTTACCATCACCCCCACATTAACCCTAAAACTAAATCTCACCCTAACCCTAACCCTAACCCTCACCCTCCACCTCAAGCTCAGCCTAACCCTAAGCCTAAGCCTAAGCCTAACCCTCACCCTCACCCTCACCCTCAGCCAAAACCTAAGGCTAACCCTAACCCTAATCCTAACCCTCACACTCACCCTGTCCCTAACCTTAATCCTAACCCTAACCTTAACCCTAACCTTCACCCTCAAACTCAGCCTAACCCTAACCCTAATTCTAACCCTAAATGTCACCCTCAGCTTAACCCTAATACTAACCCTAACCTAACCCTAACCCTTCCCCTAACTCTCACCCTAACCCTAACCATAACACTAACCATAACCCTAAACCTCACCCTAACACTCACCCTAACTGTAACTCTAACCCTAAACGTCACCCTCACCATCACCCTAACCCTAAGCCTCACCCTAACACTTACCCTCACCCTAACGCTCACGCTAACCCTCACACTTACCCTCACCCTAACCCTAATCCTAAACCTAACCCTAACCCAAAACCTCACCCTAACAATCCCCCTAACCCTAACTCTAACCGTAAACCTCACCCTCAAACTACCCCTAACCCTAGCCCTAAACCTCAACCTAAACGTCAGCCTAACCCTAACCCACACCCTCACACTCAACCTCACTGTAACTCTAAGCCTATCCCCAACAATAACACTAATCCTAACCCTAACCCTCAGCCTCACCCTCACCGCAAACTTAAACCTAATCATAATCCTTACAATAAACCTAGCCCTAACCCTAACCATAACCCTCACCATAACCCTAACCCTAACCCTAATTCTAAACCTAACCCTATCCCTAAGCCTAACCCTAACCCTAACCTCACACTCACCCTCACCCTAATCCGAATCCTAACCCTAACTGTATGCCTAAACCTAACCCTCACCATAACCCTCACCCTAGCCCTCACCCTCATGCTCGGCCTAACCCTAAGCATAAGCCTTAGCCTAATCTTAACCCTAACCCTCACACTAACCCTAACCCTAACACTAACCCTAACTATAATCGTAAACCTCATGCTCACCCTAACCCTAACTGCAACTCCAACTCTAAAACTAACCCTAAACCTAACCCTAAAATAACCCTAACCCCAAACCTAAATCTACCCCTAAATCTCATGCTCACCCTAAAGCTAACTCTAACCCTAACCCTAACACTAAAACTCACCGTAACCCTAACCTTAACTCTCCGGCTAAACCTAACCCTCACCCTCACCCTCACTCTCAGCCTAAACCTAAGGTTAACCCTAACCCTAATCCTAACCCTCACCCTCACCCTAACCCTAACCCTAATCCTAATCCTAATCCTAGCCTTAACACTAACCCTCACCCTAACCCTCACCCTAACCCTCGCCCAAACCCTAACCCTAAAACTAACCCTCACCCTCAGCCTCACCCTAACCCTAATTCTAACACTAAACCTCAACCACACCCTAACGCTAACGCTAACCCTAACCCTAACCCTAACAATCCCCCTAATTCTCACCCTAACCCTAACACTAACACCCTAACTCTAAACCTCAACCTAACCCTCACCCTAAACCTAACTCTATCACTAAACCTCACCCTCACCCAACCCTCACATTAACTCTAACCCTCACCCTAACACTTACCCTCACCCTAACACTAACCCAACATTAACACTAACCCTCAAACTAACCCTAAACTTAACCCTAACCCTAAACCTCAACCTAACCCTCACCCTCACCTTAACCGTAATACTAACCCTATGCCTAACTGTTAACCAAACCGTCGCCCTAACCCTATATTTAACCTAAAACCTCACCCTAACCCTAACCCTAAGCCTAACCCTAACCCTAACCCTAATGCTAAACCTAACCCTAACCCTAACCCTAAAAGTAAGCCTAATGCTCAGCCTCACCCTGACCTTAACCCAAACCCTAACCCTAACCCACACCTTAACCCTCACCTTAACTCTCAGGCTAACCCTAACCCTAACTCTAACCCTAACAATCACCCTCACCCTAACCCTAATCCTAAACCTAACCCATTTCCTAACCCTAACGCTCACCCTAACCCTCACCCTAGCCTCACCCTAACCCTAATCCTAACCCTAAACCTCATCCTAACCCTCACCTTAACCCTAACCCTCACCCTAACCCTAACTCTAACCCTCACGCTCATGCTCGGCCTAAGCATAAGCCTAAGCCTAAGCCTAACCCTAACCCTATACCTAACCCTCACCCTAACCCTAACCCTAACACTAAATCTAACTCTAACCCTAAATATCACACTCACCCTATCCCTAAATCTAACCCTAACCCTCACACTACCATTACACTCGCCCTTACCCTAACCCTCACCCTAACACTTACCCTCACATTAACACTAAACTTAACAATAACACTAAGGCTCACCGTAACCCTAACCCTCATCCTCACCCTAAACCTCACACTAACCCTAATACTAATCCTCAATCTAACCCTCACCCTCACCCTAACCCTAACACTAACGCTCACCCTAACCCTAACACTAACTCTCATCCTAACACTAACCCTCACTCTTACCGTAACCCTCACCCTCAGCCTAACCCTCAACTTTACCCTTAACGTCACCCCACCCTAACCCGCACTCTAACCCTAATCCTAACACTAACCCTCACCTTAACCTTAGCTCTACACCTAAACCTCACCCTCATGCTAACACTAACTCTAACCCTAACACTAAACCTCACCCTAAGCCTAACCCTAACCCTCACCCACACTCTCACCGTAACCGTAACACTAACCCTAACCCTAACAATAAACCTAAACCTAACCCTAACCTTCACCATAAACATAACCCTCATCCGAACCCTAAACCTCACCCTAACACTTACCCTCACCCTTACACTAACCCTAACACTAACACTAACCCTCACTCTAACCTTAAACCTCACCCTAATTCTAAACCTCACCCTAACCCTAACCCTAAACCTAACCCTCACCCTCACCCTAGCACTCACCCTAACCCTAATTCTAACCCTCACTCTCACACTAAACCTAACCCTCATCCTCACCCTAAGGCTCACACTAACCTTAAACCTAATCCTCAATCTAAAGCTCACCCTAACCCTTATCCTAACCCTAAACCTAAAGCTAAACTTCACCCTTATCTTAAACCTCACCCTCAGCCTAAACCTCACCTTTACCCTTACCATCATCCTCACGCTAACCCTCACCCTAACCCTAAATCCCATCCTAACCCTCACCCTAACAGTAAACCTAACCATCACCCTAACACTAACCCTCACCCTCATCCTCACGCTCAGCCTAACCCAAAGCCTAAGCCTAAACCTTACCCTAACCCTCACCCTCACCCTAGCCTTCACCTGAACCTAATCCTAACCCTACCCCTCATCCTAACCCTCACACTAACCCTAACCCTAACCATCACCATAAGCCTAATCCTCAACCCCACCCTCACCCTCAGCCTAACCTTAAGCCTAAGCCTAAGATTAACCCTAACCCTCACACTCACACTCAACCTAAACCTAATTCTAACCCTAAACATAACCCTAAACCTCAACCTAACCTTCACCCTACCCTTAACCCTAACACTAACACTAACACTAACCCTCAACCTAATCCTCCAACTAACCCTAAATCTAACGATAAACTTCAACCTCACCCTAAATCTAATCCTATCTATAACCCTAAACCTCACCCTAACGCTAACCCTAATTCTCACCCTCACCCTCACCTTAACCATCACGATAACTCTAACCCTAACCCTAACAATAACACTAATCCTAACCCTAAACCTAACTATAACCCTAACACTAATCCTAACACTCACCCTCACCCTAAACCTAATCCGAACCCTAACCATCACCTTAACCCTAACCCTCACCCTCACTGTAACCCTAATCCTCAACCTAACCCTCAACCTAACCATAACCCTAACCCTAAACCTTAACCTAACACTAACCCTAACCCTCACCCTCATCCTAGACCTCACCCTTACCCTAATCCTAACCCTAATCCTCATCCTAACCCACACACCAACCCTAACCCTAACCATCACTCTAACCCTAACCCTAACCCTCAACCTAAACCTAAACCTGATGCTCAACCTAACCCTAACCCTCATCCTAACCCTGAACTTAACCGAACCCTAACTCTCACCCTAACCCTAACCCTAACCCGAACCCTAACTCTAACCCTTACCCTCACCCTCACCCTCACCCTAACCCTAAGGCTAAGCCTAACCCTAACTGTAACTGTCAAACTCACCCTAAACCTTACCCTAATCCTAATAGTATCCCTAAGCCTAACCCTCAACCTCAACCTAACCCTCAACCTAACCCTAACCCTAACCCTCAACCTCAGCCTCAAGTAAAACCTACCTCTAAATCTCACCCTCACCCTAACCCTAACCCTAAACCTAAACCTCACCCTAACTCTAAGCTAAACCTCACCCTCACCCTAGCCCTCACCCTAACCCTAATCCTAAACCTAACCTTATTCCTAAACCTCAACCTAACCCTCACCCTCACCGTAAACCTAACACTAACACTAACCCTAAACCTCACCCTAACCCTCCACTTAACCCTAACTCTAACCCTAAACCTCATCCTCACCCTAACTCTAAACCTAAACCTAACCCTAAACCTCACCCTAAAACTTAACTCTCACCCTCACCCTCAACCTCACCGTAAATCTAACAATAACCCTAAGAATAACACTAACCCTAACCCTAACCATAACCCTAACAATAACTCACAACCTCAGCCTCAACCTCACAGCAAACATAACCCTAACCATAACACTAACAATAACCCTAACCCTAACCCTAATCTTAACTCTAATCCTCAAGGCCACCCTCACCCTCAGCCTAACAGGAAGCCTAATCCTAACCCTAACTCTAACCCTAAACCTCACTGTAACCCTAACCCTAACCCTCACCCTAAACCTAACACTAACCCTAACACTAAACATAACCCTAATTCTCAGCCTCACCCTCACCCTAACCCAAACCCTAACCCTAACCCTCACCCTAACCCTAAGCCTATATCTAACCCTAAAGCTCACCCTCACCCTAACACTAACCCTAAACCTAACCCTTAACCACACCCTAACCATAACACTAACCCTCAACCGCACCCTCACCCTCAAAGGAACTCTAACCCTAACCCTAACAATAACACTAACCCTAACCCTAATCATCACCTTAACCCTAATCCTCACCCCTACCCTCACCCTCAGCCTAACCCTAAGACTAAACCTAACCCTCATCCAAACCCTCACACTCACTCTCACCCTATCCCTAATCCTAAACCTAACCCTATCCCTAAACCTCAACCTAACCCTCATCTTCACCCTAACCCTAACACTAAACCTATCCCTAAATCTCAACCTAACCCTCACCCTCACCCTAACCCTAACATTAACCCTAACCCTAAACTTCACCCTAAACCTCCCCCAAACACTAACTCTAACCCTAAACCTCACCCTCACCCTAACCCTAACCCTAACTCTAACCCTAAACCTCAACCTAACCCTAACCCTCACCCTCAACCTCAACCTCACCGTAACTCTAACCCTATCCCTAACAATAACACTAACCCTAACCCTATCCTTAACCATAACCCTCACGCTCAGCCTCACCCTCACTGCAAAATTAACCCTAACCATAACACTAAAAATAACCCTAACCCTAACCCTAAACCTAACCCTAAACCTCACCCCCATCCTCACCCTCAGCCTAACCCTAAGCCTATCCTTAACCCTAACCCTAACTGTAAACCTAACCCTAACCCTAACCCTAACACTAACACTAACCCTAAACTTACCCCTAACCCAAACCCTAAGCCTAATCCTCAACCTAACCCTAAGCCTAACCCTAACCCTAACCCTAACCCTCATACTCACTCTCACCCTAAACCAAATCCTAAAGCTAACCCTATCCCTAAACCTAACCCTCAACCTAACCCTCACACTTGCCCTCACCCTAAACCTAACCCTAACCCTCACCCTAACCCTAACCATAACCCTCCCCCTCATGCTCGGCCTAAGCCTAAGCCTAAGCCTAAGCCTAAACCTAACCCTAACCCTCAACCTATCCCTAAACCTAACACTAACCCTAACTCTAACACTAAATCTCACCCTCACCCTAAGCCTAACTCTAACCCTAACCCGAAACCTAAACCTCATCCAAAACGTAACCCTAAACCTAACCATCACCCTAATTTTTACCCTCACCCTAAAACTAACCCTTATGCTAACACTAATACTCACAGTAACCCTAATCATCACCCTAACCGTAAACCTCACCCTAACACTAACCCTAACACTCTTCCTCACCCTAGACCTCACCCTAAGCCTAACCCTCATTATCACCCTAAACCTCACACTAACCCTAACACTAATCCTCAATCTAACCCTCACCCTCACCCTAACCCTAAACCTAAACCTCACCCTAACCCTAACCCTCACCTTTACCGTAACCCTCACTCACAGCCTAACCCTCACTTTTACCCTTACCGTCATCCGCACCATAACATTCACCCTAACCCTAACTCTACACCTAAACCTCACCCTCACCCTCACCCTAACTCTAACCCTTACCCTTAAACTAAACCTCACCTTAACCCTATCCCTAACCCTCAGCCTCACCATCAACCTCAGCCTAACCCTAAGCCTAAGCATAACCCTAACACTAAGGCTCACACTCACCCTCACCCTAAACTTAATCCTAACCCTAACCCAAACCCTAAACATCAACCTAACACTGACCCTAACCTTAACCCTAACACTAACCCTCAAACTAACCCTAACCCTCTTCCTCACCCTAAACCTCACACTAACTCTAACTCTAACCCTAATCTCCAATCTAACCCTCACCCTAACCATAACATTCACCCTAACCCTAACCCTCATCCTAACACTTACCCTCACCCTAACATTAACCCTAACCCTAACACTATCTCTAACACTAACCCTAACCCTCACCCTAATCCTAAACTTCACCCTAACCCTAACCCTAACTTTAACCCTCACCCACACCCTAGACCTCACCCTAACCCTAATTCTAACCCTAACCCTCACCATAACCCTAACACTCATCCTCACGCTAAACCTCACACTAACCTAACTCTAAACCTAATCTCCAATCTAACCCTCACCCTAACCCTCAAACTAATCCTAAACTTCACCCTCACCTTCACCCTCAGCCAAACCTAAGGCTAACCATAACCCTAACCCTAAACCTCACACTCACCCTCACCCTATCCCAAATCCTAATCCTATCCCTAACCCTAACACACACCCTCACCCTCAGCCTCAACCTAACCCTAATTCTAACCCTAAACCTCACCCTACCCTCACCCTCAGCCTAACCCAAAGCCTAACCCTAAGCCTAATCATAAACCTAACCCTCACCATAACCCTAACCCTAACCCTAACCCTAACCCTAACCCTAACCCTCACACTCAATCTTACCCTAAACCTAATCCTAACCCTAACCCTATACCTAACCCTAACCCTCACCCTACACTTCAACCTAGCTCTCTCCCTAACCCTAATCCTAACCCTAAACCTCATCCTAACTCTCACCCTAAACCTAACCCTAACCCTCACCCTAACCCGAACCCGAACCCGAAACCTCATGCTGAGCCTAAGCCTAAGCCTAAGACTAAGCCTAAACCTAAACCCAACCCTCACCCTAACCCTAACCCTAACCCTTACCGAAACCCTCACCCTCAGCCTAACCCTCAACTTTAGCCTTAACGTCATCCCCAACCTAACCCGCACCCTAACCCTAACCCTCAACCTAACCCTCACCCTAACCCTAACACTATACCTAAACCTCACCCGCACTCTAACCCTAACCCTAACCCTAAGACTAAACTTCACCCTAGCCCTAAACCTAACCCTCACCCTCTACCTCTCCCTCAACATAACTCTAAACCTAATGCTAACAATTACAATAATCCTAACACTAAACCTAAACCTAACCCTAATCCTAACACTCACCCTCACCCTAACACTAATCCTAACCCTAACCCTCACAGTAACCCTAACTCTCACCCTCACCGTAACCCTAACCCTCAACCTAACCCTCACCCTAACCCTAACCCTAACCCTAAACCTTAATCTAACACTAATCATAACCCTCACCCTCACCCTAGCCCTCAAGCTAACTCTAATCCTAACCCTAATCCTCACCCTTACCCTCACCCTAACCCTAAAACTCACCCTAACCTTAACCCTAACCCTAACCCTAAACCTAACTCTAATCCTCACACTCACCATAACCCTAACCTTAACCCTCACCCTAAGCCTAAACTTAACCGAACCCTAAATCTCACCCTAACCCTAACCCTAACCCTCACCCTAATCCTAAACCTCACCCTCCCCTCACCCTAGGCCTAACCCTAAGCCTAACCCGAACCCTAACCCACACACTCACCCTAATCCTTACCTAATCCTAATCGTAACCCTAAGCCTAATCCACATCCTCAACCTAAACCTCACCCTAACCCTAAATCTAACCCTAACCCTAACCCTAAACTAAACCTCACCCTAACCCTAATCCTAAACCTCACCCTGTCCCGAGCCCTCACCCTAACCCTATTCCTCACCCTAACCCTCATCCTAACACTCACCCTAACACTAACCCTAACACTCAAACTCACCCTAACCCTAATCCTAACCATAAACTTCAACCTAACCCTAACCCTAACTCTAACCCTAACTCGATCCCAAACTCTCACCCTAAGCCTAACCCTGACCCTGACCCTCACCCTAACCCTCACCCTTACCATAACTCTCACCCTCAGCCTAACACTCACATTTACCCTTACCATCACCCCCACCCTCAGTCTCACCCTAACCATAATTGTAACCCTGAACCTCACCCTCACCCTCACGCTAAGCCTAAACCTAAGGCTAACCCTAACCCTAACCCTTACCCTCACACTCACCCTAACCCTAACCCAAATCCTGATCCTAACCCTAACCCTAACCCTCACCCTCAGCCTCAACCTAACCCTAATTCTAACCCTAAACCTCACCCCCACCCTCACCGTGAGCCTAACGAAAAGCCTAACCCTAAGCCTAAACCTAACCCTAACCCTCACCGTAACCCTAACCCTAACCCTAACCCTAACCTTAACCATAAACCTAACCCTCACACTCACCCTTACCCTAACCTTAATCCTAAACCAAACCTATACCTAACCCTAACCCCCACCCTAAACCTCTTCCTAGCTCTCACCCTAACCCTAATTCTAACCCTAAACCTCATCCTAACCCTCACCCTAACCTGAACCCGAACCCTCACCCACATGTTGGGCCTAAGCCTAAGGCAAAGTCTTACCCTAACCCACACCCTCTCCTCAGCCCTAACCCTAACCCTAAACCTAACGATCACCCTAAACCTAATCCTCAACCCCACCCTCACCATCAGCCTAAGCCTAATCCTAAGCCGAATGGTAAACCTAACCCTCACACTCACCCTCACCCTAACCTTAATCCTATCCCTAAACCTAACCCTATACCTAACCTTCTCCCTAACTCTCACCTAACCCTATGCCTAACACTAACCCTAAACCTAACCCTCAACCTAACCCTCATCCTACCCCTAACCCTAACCCTAAACCTCACCCTCACTCTAACCCTAACTCTAACCCTATCCCAAACCATAAACCTCACCTTAACCCTAACCCTAACCCTCACCCTCACCCTCACTGCAACCATGACCCTAAACCTAAGCCTAAAAATAACTGAACCCTAATTCTAACCGTCACCCTAACCATAACTCTCACCCTAACCCATACCGTCACCCTAACACTTACCATCTCCCTAAGACTAACCCTAACCCTAACACTAACCCTCACACTAACCCTAACCCTAACCCTAACCCTAAACCTCAACCTAACCCTCACCCTAAAACTAACCCTACCACTAACCCTAACCCTAACCCTCAACCTAACCCTCACCCTAACCCTATATCTAACCCTAAACCTCAACCTAACCCTAACCCTATCCCTAAACCTAACCCTAAACCTCACCCTAACCCTAAACCTCAACTGCACCCTCACCCTCACCGTAACTCTAACCCTAACCCTAACAATAACACTAACCCTAACCCGAACCATCACCCTAACCGTAATCCTCAAACCCAACCTCACCCACAGCCTAACCCAAAGCCTAAGCCTAATCCTCTCCCTAACCCTCACACTCACCCTAACCCTAACCCTAATCCTAAACCTAAAACTATCCCTAAACCTCAACCTAACCCTCACCCTTACCCTAACTCTAACACTAACCCTAAACCTAAACTTCACCCTAACCCTCACCCTAAACCTTACCCTAACACTCAACCTAACCATAAACTTCACCCTAACCCTAACCCTCACCCAAACACTTACCCTCAATTAACACTAACCCTAAACCTAACACTAAAGCTCATACTAACCCTAACCCTAATCCTAATCCTAAACCTCACCATAACCCTAACTCTAAACCTAATCCTCACCATCACCCTTGCCCTCACCCTAACCCTAATTCTAACCCTCACCCTCACCCTAACCCTAACCCTCTTCCTCACCCTAAACCTCACACTAACCCTAAACCTAATCCTCAATCTAACCCTCACCCTAAGCCTAACCCTAACATTTCCCCTAACCCTAACCCTCACCCTACCCATTCCCCTAACCCTGTATTTAACCTTAAACCTCACCCTCACCCTAACCCTAACACTAACCCTAAACCCCACCCTAACCCTAAACCTAACCCTCACCCACACCCTCACCCTCACCATAACTCTAACCCTAACCCTAAGAATAACACTAACCCTAAACCGAACCATCACCCTAACCCTAATTTTCAACCCCACTGTCACCCTCACCCTAACCCTAATCCTATCCCTAAACCTGACCCTAATCCTAACCCTCTCCCTAACTCTCACCTAAACCTAACCCTAACCCTAACCCTAACCCTAACCCTCAACCTGACCCTCACTCTACCCGTAACCCTAACCCTAAACCTCACCCGCACTCTAACCCTAACTCTAACCCTAATCCAAACCCTAAACCTCACCCTAACACTAACCCTAACCCTCACCCTCACTCTCAACACAACCATTACCCTAAACTTAACCCTAACAGTAACCCTAACCCTAATCCTAACCGTCACCCTAAACTTAACCCTCAGCCTAACCCATACCCTTACCCTAACAATTACCATCCCCCTAAAACTAAGCCTAACCCTAACACTATCCCTCACACTAACCCTAACCCTAACCCTAACCCTAAACCTCAACCTAATCCTCACCCTCAACCTAATCTTAACACAAACCATAAACCTAACCCTCACCCTAACCCTCACCCAAACCCTATATCTAATCCTAAACCTCATCCTCACCCTTACCCTAACCCTAACCCTAACCGTCATCCTCACCCTAAACCTCACACTAACCCTAACACAAATCCTCAATCTAACCCTCACCATCACACTAACCCTAACACTAACCCTCACCCGAACCCTAACGCTCAACCTTACCTTAAACATCAGCCTCAGCATAACCCAAAGGTTTACCCTTACCGTCACCCCCACCCTAACCCACACCCTAACCCTAACCAACATCCTAACCCTCACCCTAAAACTAACCCTAACCCTAACCCTCACCCTAACCATAACCCTCACCCTAAACCTAACCCTCACCCTAACACTTACCCTCACCCTAACTCTAACCCTAACCCTAACACTAACGATCACACTAACCCTAACCCTCACCCTAGTCCTAAACCTTACCATAACGCTAACAATATACCTAACCCTCACCCTCACCCTAGACCTCACCCTAACCCTAATTCTAACCTTCACCCTCACCCTAACCCTAACCATCATCCTCACCCTAAACCTCACACTAATAATAAACCTAATCCTCAATCTAACCCACAACCTAACCCTAACACTTACCCAAACCCTAACCCTCAACCTAACCATCACCCTAACCCTATATTTAACCTCACTCTCAACCGAACCCTAACACTAAAACTAAACTCCATCCTAACCCTAACCCTAACCCTCACCCACAACCTCACCCTCACCGTAACTCTAACCCTAACCCTAAAAATAACACTAACCCTAAACCGAACCATCACCCTAACCCTAATCCTCACACCCACTGTCACCCTCAGCCTAACCCTAAGCCTAAGCCTAATCCTCACCCTAGCCCTCACACTCACCCTCACCCAAACCCAATACTAAACCTAACTCTATCCCTAAACCTCAAATTACCCCTCAACCTCACCCTAACCCTAACACTAACCCTAACCCAAAACCTCAACCTAACCCTCCCCCTAACCTTAACTCTAACCCTAACCCTCACCATCACCCTCAAACTCACCATAAATCTAACCCTAACAATAACACTAACCCTAACCCTAACTCTAACCCTAAACATAACCCTCAACCTTAGCCTCAATCTCACCGAAAATTTAACCGTAACCATAACACTAACAATAACCCTAACCCTAAACCTAAACCTAATCCTCAACCCCACCCACAACTTCAGCCTAACCCTAAGCGTATTCCTAAACCTAACCCTAACCCTAACCCTCAATGTAAACCTAACACTAACCCTAAACCTAACCCTAAACCTAACCCTAACCCTAACACTAACCCTAATCCTCATCCTCATCCTCACCCTAACACAAACTCTAACCCTAAACCTCAACCTAATCCTAAGCCTAACCTTAAACCTAACGCTCAAACTCACCCTCACCCTAACCCTACTCCTAAACCTAACCCTTAACCTAACCCTCACCCTAGTACTCAACCTAACCCTAATCCTAAAACTAAACCTCATCCTAACCCTCACCCTAACCCTAACGCTAACTGTCACCCTAACCTAACCCTCACCATCATGCTAGGCCTAAGCCTAAGACTAACCCTAACCCCAACCTCACAATAACACTAACCCTAACTCTAACCGTAAACCTCGCTCTCAACCTAACTCTATCTCTAACCTTAACCCTAAACCTAAACCTCATCCTAACTCTAACCCTAACCCTCACCCTCAACCTCACCGTAACCATAACCCTAACCCTAAACCCTAACCCTAAACTTCAACCTAACCATAACCCTCACCCTCACACTAACCCTCACCCTAACACTTACCCTCACCCTAACACTAACCCTAACCCTAATACTAACCCGAACCATCACCCTGACCCTAAACCTCATCCTAAACCTAAACCTAACCCTCAACCTCACCCTAGCCCTTACCCTAACCCTAAACCTCATCCTCACACTAAAACTCACACTAACCCTAACACTAATCCTCAATCTAACCCTCACCCACACCCTTCCCCTAACCCTAACCCTCACCCTAACACTAAACCTCATTCTACTGTAACCCTCAGCCTCAGCATAACCCTCACGTTTACCATTAACATCACCCCCACCCTAACCCTTACCCTAACCCTCAACCTAACCCTAACCCTAACCCTAACTCTACCTCTAAACCTCACCCTCACCATAACCTTAACTCTAACCCTAACCCTAACACTAAACCTCACCCTGACCCTAAACCTCACCGTTACCTTAACCCTCACCCTCAGCCTAAACCTCACCTTTAAACTTACCATCATCCTCACCCTAAACCTCACCCTAACCATAAACCTCTTCCTAACCCTCACCTTACCCGTAAACCTAACCATGACCTTAACCCTAACCCACACCCTCAACCTCATGCTCAGCCTAACCCTAAGCCTAAGCCTAACCCTTACCCTTACCCTAACCCTCACCCTCACCCTAGACCTCACCCTAACCCTAATCCTAACCCTCACCCCCACCCTAGCCCTCACCCTAACCCTAATCCTAACCCTAACCATCATCCTAACCCTCCCCGTAACCCTAAAACTAACCCTCAACCTAACCTTAAACCTCAGCCTCAACCTCACGCTCAGCATAACATTAATCCTCACCCTAAACCTAACCCTAACACAAACACTCACCCTCACCCTAACCCAAATCCTAACCCTAACGATAAACCTAACCCTCCCCCTAACTCTCACTCAAATCCTAACCCTAACACTAACGCTAACCCTAAACCTAACTCTCACCCTAACCCTAACTCTAACCCTAAACCTCACCCTCAACCTAAACCTCACGCTAACCCTAACCCTAATCCTCACCCTCACCCTCACCGTAACCTTAACCTTAAACCGAATCCTAAAAATAACCCTAACCCTAATCCTAACCCTCACCCTCACTATAACCCTCACCTAACCCAAACCCTCACCCTAACACTTACCATCACCCTAACACTTAACCCTAACCCTAACACTAACCCTCACACTAACACTAACCCTAAATCTAACACTAAACCTCACCCTCACCCTAACCCTAACGCTAACCGTAAACCCCACCCTAACCCTAAACCTAACCCTCACCCTAACCCTCACCCTAACCCTAAACCTAACACTAACCCTAACTCTAACCCTAAACCTCACTCTCACCCTAACCATAATTCTAACCCAAACCCTAAACCTAAATCTCATCCTAACCCTAACCCTAAGCCTCACCCTCACCCTCATCTTAATCATAACCCTTACACTAACCCTAACCCATACCCTCATCCTAAGCCTCCCCCTAACCCTAACCCTCACCCTAAGCCTCAGTCTAACCCTAACTCTAACCCTAACCCTAACCCTCACCCTAAACATAACCCTAACCCTAACCCTAACCCTCACCCTAACCCTCATCCTCACCCTAAACCTCACACTAAGCCTAACCCTAACCCTAACCCTCACCCTCAGTATAACATTAACCCTAACACTAACAATAAACCTAACCTTAACCCTAAAGCTCACCCTAACCATAACCCTCACCCTAACCCTCACCCTCACCCTAACATTTACCCTCACTCTAACACTAACCCTAACGCTAACACTAATGCTCACACTAACACTAACCATCACCCTAAACCTAAACCTCACCCTAACACTAACCCTGACCCTCACCCTCACCCTAGCCCTCACCCTAACCCTAATCCTCATCCTCACCCTAAACCTCACACTATCCCTAACACTAATACTCAATCTAACCCTCACTCTCACCTTAAACCTAAACCTAATCCTCAACCTAACACTAAAGCTCACCCTTACTGTAACCCTCATCCTCAGCCTAACCCTCACCTTTACATTTACCGTCACCCCACCCTAACCCTCACCCTAACCCTAAATCTCACCCTAAGCCTAACTCTACCCCTAAACCTCACCCTCACCCTAACCCTCACCCTAACTATAAACTAAACCTCACCCCAAACCTAACCTAACCCACACCCTCACCCTAACCGTAAATGTAACACTAATCCTAACACTATCAATAACGCGAACCCTAACCCTAAAACTCACCCTAACCATAACCCTCACCCTAACATTAAACCTCACCCTAACACTTACCCTCACCCTCACACTAACCCTAACCCTAACCCTAACCTTCACACTAACCCTAACCCTCACCCTAATCCTAAACCTCACCCTAACTCTAACCCTCACACTCACCCTAGCCCTCACACTAACCCTAATTCTAACCCTCACCCTCAACCTAACCCTAACCCTCATCCTCACCATAAACCTCACACTAACCCTAACCCTAACCCTAATGCTCAATCAAACCCTCACACTAACTCTAACCCTAAACCTAAACCTAAACCTAATCCTAACCCTCACCCTTATCTTAATCCTCAACCTCAGCCTAAACCTCAACTTCACCCTTACCATAATCCTCACCCTAACCCTAAACCTCATCATAATCCTCACCCTAACCATAAACCTAACCATCACCATAATCCTAACCCTCACCCTCAACCTCATGCTCAGATTAAACCTAAGCCTAAGCCTAACCCTTACGCTTACCCTCACCCTCACCCTAGCCATCACCCTAACAATAATCCTACCCTATCCCTCATACTAATCCTCACCCTAATCCTAAACCTAACCTTCACCCTAACCCTAATCCTAACTCTCACCCTCACTCCAGCCCTCACCCGAACCCTAATCCTAACCCTAATCCTCATCCTAACCCTCATCCTAACACTAACCCTAACACTCACCCTAATCTTAAGCCTAACCCTAACCCTCAACCTAACCCTAAAACCCACCCTCAATGTAAACCTAACCCTAACCCTCAACCTAACCCTAAATTTAACCCGAACCCTAACTCTCACTCTAAACCTACCCCTAACTCTCACCCTAACCCTAACCCTCACCCTCACCTTCACACTAAGCCTAACCCTAAGACTAAACCTAAACCCTAACCCTAACCCTCACACTCACCCTAACACTTACTCTAATCCTAATCCTAACACTAAGATTCCCCTCACCCTCACCCCAACCCTCACCATAAACCTAACTCTAACACTAACCCTAACCGTTACCCTCACCCTCAGCCTCACCCTAACCTTAACTCTAACCTTAAACCTCACACTCACCCTAACCCTAACACTAAACCTAACCCTAAACCTCTCCCTAACCCTAACCCTAAACCTCACCCTCACCATAGCCCTCACCCTAACCCTAATCCTAACCCTAACCCTCATCCTAATCCTCACCCTAACACTAACACTAACCCTAACCCTCAACCTAACCAAAACCCGCACTCTCACTGTAACCCTTCCCCTAACCCTCACCCTAACCCTAAACTTAACCCGAACCCTAACTCTCACCTTAACCCTAACAATAACACTAACCCTAACCCTAAACCTCACCTTCACCCTCACCTTCAGCCTAACACTAAGCATAACCCTAACCCTAAACCTCACCCTCACCCTAACCCTCACCTGAAGTCTAACCCAAACATTAATCCTAACCCTAACCCTAACCCTAAAACGCATCCTCACCCTAAAGCTCACACTAAACCCTACACTAATCCTCAATCTGTCACGCTCACCCTCAACCTAGCCCTCACCCTAACCCTAACCCTCATCCTCAGCCTCACCCTCACCCTAACCCAAACCCAAACACTAACCCTCACCCTAAACCTAAGCCTCACCCTAACCCTAACCCTAACCCTTACCCTTACCCTAGCCCTCACCCGAACCCTAATCCTAACCCTAATCCTCATCCTAACCCTCACCCTAATCCTAAGCCTAACCCTAACCCTCAACCTAACCGTAACCTTCACCCTTACTGTAACTCTAACCCTAACGCTCACCCTAACCCTAAATTTAACCCGAACCCTAACTCTCACCCTAACACTACCCCTAACTCTCACCCTAAGCCTAACCCTAACCCTCACACTTACCCTAACACTTACCCTAATCCTAACCCTAACGCTCACCCTAACCCTAACCCTCAAACTCACCCTCATCTTCAGCCTAACACTAAGCCTGAGCCTAACTCTAACCCTAAGCCTCACACTCACCCTAACCCTTACCCTAATCCTAATCCTAAACCTAAGCCAAACACTCACCCTCACCCTCACATTCATCCTAACCGTCACCCTAACCTTAACTCTAACACTAACCCTAAACCCAACCCTCAACCTCAGCCTCACCCTTACCCTAACTCTAAACCTAAACCTCACCCTCACCCTAACCCTAACCCTAACCTTAACACTAACACTAAACCTCACCCTAACCCTAACCCTAAACCTCACCCTCACCATAACCATAACCCTAACCCTAACCCTAAAAATAAACCTCACCCTCATTTTAAACCTAACCCTAACCCAAATCCTAATCCTAACACTAACCCTAAACCTCACCCTCACCCTAACCCTCACCTTAAGCCTAACCCTAACATTAATCCTAACCCCAAACCTAACCCTAAACCTCATCCTCACCCTAAACCTCACACTAACCCTAACACTAATCCTCAATCTAAACCTCACCCTCAATCTCGCCCTAGCCCTCACACTAACCCTAACACTTATCCTCACCCTAAACCTCAAACTAACCCTAACACTAATCCTCAATCTAAACCTCACCCTCACCCTCACCCTAACACTAACCCACACCCAAAACCTAACCCTCACCCTTACCATAACACTCACCCTCAACCTAACACTCACCTTTACCCTTCCCTTCACCCCCACCCTAACCCTCACCCTAACCCTACCTCTCACCCTGAACCTAACCCTAACCCTAAACCTCACCCTCATCCTAAACCTAACTCTAACCCTAACCCTAACACTAAACCTCACCCTACCCCTACCCCTAACCCTCACCCTCAACCTCATGCTCAGCCTAACCCTAAGCCTAAGATTAAACCTTACCCTTAATCTCACCTTCACCCTAGCCCTCACCCTAACCCTAATCCTAAAGCTAACCCTCATACTAACCCTCACCCTAACCCTAACACTAACCATCACCCCAACCCTAATCCTCAGCCCCAACATCACCATCAGCCTAACCCAAAGTCTAAGCCTAAACCTAACCCTATCCCACACACTCACCCTCACCCTCACCCTAATCCTAACCCTAACCTAACCCTAATCCTAAACCTCAACCTAAACCTCAACTTAACCTTAACCCTAACACTAAACCTAACATTAACGCTCGACCTAACCCTCCAAATAACCCTAAATCTAAACCTAAACCTCACCCTCACCCTAACTCTAATGCTAAACCTAACCCTAAACCTCACCCTAACCCTAAACCTAACCCTCACCCTCACCATAACTTTAAACCTAACACTAACAAAACACTAATCCTAACCCTAAACCTAACCCTAACCCTAACCCTAATCTTAACACTCACCCTCACTCTAACCATAATCTTAACCCTAACCCTCATCCTAACCCTAAACCAAACCCTAACCCTAACCCTAAACCCTACCCTAACACTAACCGTAAACCTCACCCTCACTCTAGCCCTCACCCTAACCCTAATCCTAACCATAACCCTCACCCTAACCCTAAACTTAACTGAACCCTAACTCTCAACCTAACCCTAAACCTAACCCTCATCTTAACCTTAACCCTCAACTTCAACCTCACTCTCAGCCTAAACCTAAGCCTAAGCCTAAACCTAACCCTAAACCTAAACCTCACCTTCACCCTAACCCTCACCTTAAGCCTAACCCTAACATTAATCTTAACCCTAACCCTAACCCTAAACCTCATCCTCACCCTAAAACTCACACTAACCCTAACACTAATCCTCAATCTAACCCTCACCCTCAACCTCACCCTAGCAATCACCCTAAAACTAACCTCATCCTCACCCTAAAACTCACACTAACACTAACACTAATCCTCAATCTAATCCTCACCCTCACCCTAACCCTAACCCTAACCCTCACCCTAAACCTAACTCTCACCCTTACCATAACCCTCACCCTCAGTCTAACCCTCACCTTTACCCTTACCGTCAACCCGACCCTAACACTCACGCTAAACTTAACTCTCACCCTTACCATAAGCATCACCCTCAGCCTAACCCTCACCTTTACCGTTACCATCAACCCTACCCTAACACTCACCCTAACCCTACCCCTCACACTGACCCTAAACCTACTCCTAAACCTCACCCTTACCCTAATCCTAACCCTAACCATAACCCTAATATTAAACCTCACCCTATCCCTAAACCTAAGACTCACCCTAACACTTACCCTAATCCTAATCCTAACCCTAAACCTAACCCTCACCCTCACCCTCACCCTCACCCTAACCCTAATTCTAACACTAACCCTAAACCCAACCCTCAATCTCAGCTTCACTATTACCCTAACTCTAAACCTAAACCTCACCCTCAGCCTAAGCCTAACGCTAACCCTAACCCTAACACTAAACCTCACCCTAAACCTAACCCTAACCCTCACCCTCACCATAACCATAACCCTACCCCTAACCCTAACAATAAAACACACCCTCACTGTAACCCTAAACCTAACCCTAACCCTCACCCTAAACCTAACTCTCACCCTCACCGTAACCCTAACACTCATCCTAAACCTCACCCTAACCCTAAACCTAAACCTCACCCTAACCCTAACCCTAACTCTCACCCTCACCCTAGCCCTCACCCTAACCCTAATATTAACCCTAATCCTCATCCTAACCCTCACCATAACCCTAACCCTAACCCTCACACTAATCCTAAGCCTAACCCTAACCCTCAACCTAACCCTAACCCTAACCCTCACTGTAACCCTAACCCTGACCTTCACCCTAACCCTAAACTTAACCCGAACCCTAAATCTCACCCTAACCCTACCCCTAACTCTGACCCTAAACCTAACCATCACCCTCACCCTCACAGTAAGCCTAACCCTAAGCCTAACCCTAAACCTAACCCTAACCCTCAAACTCACCCTAAACCTTTCCCTATATCTAATCCTAACACTAAGCCTTACCCTCACCCTCACCCTAACCGTCACCGTAACACTAACTCCAAGATTAACCCTAACCCTAACCCTCATCATCAGCCTCACCCTAACCCTAACTCTAACACTAAACCTCAGCCTCATCCTAAACCTAACCCTAACCCTAACCCTAACCCTAACCCTAAACCTCACCCTCACCCTAACTCTAAACCTCACACTCACCCTAGCCCTCACCTTCACCCTAATCCTAACCCTCAAACTCACCCTAACCCTATACTTAACCGAACCTTAAATCTCACCCTAACCCTAACCCTAACTGTCACCCAAACCCTAAACATCACCCTCATCCTCACTCTCAGCCTAACCTTAAGCCTAAGCCTTACCCTAACCCTAACCTTCACACTCATCCGAACCCTTACACTAATCCTAATCCTAACCCTTAGACTAAACCTCACCCTCACCCAAACCCTCACCGTAACCCTAACTCTAGCATTAACCCTAAACCTAACCCTCAACCTTACCCTAACTCTAACCCTAACCCTAACACTAAACCTCACCCTAACCCTAACCTTATCCCTCACCCTCACAGTAACCGTAACCCTAACCCTAACAATAACCCTAACCCTAACCCTCACCCTAACCATAACCTTCACCCTAACATTAACCCTCACCCTAACACTTACCCTCACCCTATCACTAACCCTAACCCTCACACTAAATCTCACACTAACCCTAACCCTCATCGTAATCCTAAACCTCACCCTAATCCTAACCTTAATTCTAACTCTCACCCTCACCCTAGCCCTCACCCTGAACCTAATTCTAACCTTCACCCTCACCCTTATCTTAACCCTCAACCTCAGCCTAAACCTCACCATTACCCGTAACATCATCCTCACCCTGTCACCCAAACCCTAAACCTCATCCTAACCCTCAACCTAAACTTAAACCTAACCATCACCCTAACCCTAACCCTCACCGTCAACCTCATGCTCAGCCTAACCCTAAGCCTAAGCCTAACACTCACTCTAACTCTCACCCTCACCCTAGCCCTCACCCTAACCCCAATCCAAACCCGATCCCTCATCCTAACCCTCACCCTAACCCTAACCCTAACCATCACCCTAACACTAATACTCACCCCCACCCTCACCCTCAGCATAACCCTAACCCTAAGCCGAACCCGAAACCCTAACCCTCACATACCCTCACCATAAGCCTAATCCTAATCCTAACCCTAACCCTAACCCTAAACATCAACTTAACCCTCACCCTAACCTTAACCCTAACAATAATCCTAACCCTAACCCTCGACCTAACCCTCCCCCTAACCCTAAATCTAATCCTAAAACTAACCATCACCTTATCCCTAATCCTAACCCTAACCCTCACCCTAACCCTCACCCTCACTCTAAACCTAACCCTCATTCTAACCCTCACCCTAACCCTAACCCTAAACCTAAATCTCACCCAAACACTAACCCTAACCCTCACCTCACCCTAGCCCTCACCCTAACCCTAATTCTGACCCCAATCCTAATCCTAACCCTCACCCTAACCCTAACACTAAGCCTCACTCTAATCCTAAGCCTAACCCTAACCCTCAACCTAACCCTAACCTCACGCTCACCGTAACCCTAACCCTAGCCCTCACCATAACCCTAAACTTAACCCGAACCCTAACTGTCACCATAACCCTACCCCAAACTCTCACCCTAACACTAACACTCACATTCACCCTCACCCTCAGCCTAACCCTAATCCTAAGCATAAACCTGAACCTAACCTCACACTCATCCTAACCCTTACCCTAAACCTAATCCTAACCCTTACCCTCACCCTAAACCTTACGGTAACCATAACTATAACATGGACCTAACACTAACCCTCACCGTCAACCTAACCCTAACCCTAAACCTCACACTAACCCTAACCCTAACCCTAATCCTCAATCTAACCCTCACCCTAACCCTAACCCTAACCCTAAACCTAACCCTAATCCTCACCCTTATCTTAACCCTCACTCTCAGCCTAAACCTCAACTTTACCCTTACCAAAATCCTCACCCTAATCCTCAACCTAACCCTAAACCTCATCCTAACCCTCACCCTAAACGTAATCCTAACGATCACCCTAACCCTAAACCTCACCCTCAACCTCTTGCTCAGCCCAACCCTAAGCCTAAGCCTAGCCCTAACACTAACCTTCACACTCAGCCTAACACTTACCCGAATCCTAATTCTAACACTAAGCCTAACCCTCACCCTCACACTAACCCTCACCGTAACCCTAACTCTAACACTAAGCCTAACCCTAACCCTCACCTTCAGCCTCAACCTAAACCTAACTCTAACCCTAAACCTCACCCTCACCCTAACCCCAACCCTAAACCTCACCCTAAATCTCAGCCTAACCCAAACCCTAAACCTAACCCTCACCCTCACCCTAACGCTAACCCTAATCCTCACCCCCAACCTCACTCTCAGCCTAACCCTAAGCCTAAGCCTAACTCTAACCCAAACCCTCAGATACCCTCACCCTAACCCTAACACTAAACCTAACGCTAACCCTAAACCTCAGCCTAAGCCTCACCCTAACCTTAACCCTAAGACTGAACCTAACCCTAACCCTCGACCTAAACATCCCCCTAATCCAAAACCTAACCCTAAAACTCACCCTCACCCTAACCCAAATCCTAACCCTAACCCTAAACCTCTGCCTCACTGTTACCCTAACCCTCAACCTAACCCTAACCAAAACCCTAACCCTAACCCTAAACTTTACCCTAACACTAACTCTAATCCTCACCATCACCCTAGCCCTCAACGTAACTCTAATCCTAACCCTAACCCTCACCCTTACCATAAACTTTACCAAACTCTGAATCTCACCCTAACCCTAACACTAACCCTCACCTTAACCCAAACCCTCACCCTCACCCTCACTCTCAGCCTAAACCTAACCCTAAGCCTAACACTAACCCTAACCCTCACACACACCCGAACCCTTACACTAATCCTAATCCTAACCCTAAGCCTAACCCTCACCCTCACTCTCACCCTCACACCAACCCTCACCCAAAACCTAACTCTAACACTAACCCTAAACTTAACCCTCAACCTCAGCCTCACCCTTACCCTAACTCTAACCCTAAACCTCGCCCTCACCCTAAGCCTAACTATAACCCTAACCCTAACACTAAACCTCACCCTAACCCTAACCCTAACCCTCACCCTCACAGTAACGGTAACCCTAACCCTAAACCTATCAGTAACCCTAACCCTAATACTAACCCTAACCCTAACCATAACCCTCACCCTAACATTAACCCTCACCCTAACACTTACCCTCAACCTAACATTAACCCTAAACCTAACACTAAATCTCCCACTAACCCTAACCCTCACCCTAATCCTAAACCTCACCCTTATGCTAAACCTAACTCTAACCCTCACCCTGACCCTAGCCTTCACCCTAACGCTAATTCTAGCCCTCAGTCTCACCCTAACACTAACCCTCATCCTCACCCTATACCTCACACTAACCCTAACCCTAACCCTAATCCTCAATCTAACCCTCACCCTAACCCTTACCCTAACCCAAAACCTAACCCTCAACCTCACCGTAACCCTAACCCTAAATCTCATCCTTCCCCTAACCCTCACCCTAACCCTAATCCTAACCCTAACCCTTATCCTAACCATCACCCTAACACTAACCCTAACCCTAACCCTCACCCTCACCCTCACACTAACCCTAACCCTAACACTAAACCTCAATTAACACCAAAACTCACCCTCACTATAACCGTTACCCTAACACTAACCCTAACCCTAAACTTAACCGTAACCCTAACTCTCACCCAGACCCTGAACCTAATCCTCACCCTAACCCTAACCCTCACCCTCACCCTCACCCTCAGCCTAACACTAAGCCTAACTCAATCCCTAACCCTAACCCTCATCCTATCCCTCACACTAACCCTAACCCTAATCCTAATGCTAACCCTAACACTAAACCTCACCTTCAACCTAACCCTCAACTTAAGCCTAATCCTAACATTATTCCTAACCCTAAACCTAATCCTAAAACTCATCCTGAACCCTAAACAGCACACTAACCCTCACACTAATCCTCAACCTAACCCTCAACCTAACATTAACCCTAACACTAACCCTAACATTAACGCTCGACCTAACCCTACAACTAACACTAAATATAACCCTAAACCTCCCCCTCATCCTAACCCTAATCCTAAACTTAACACTAAACCTCACCCTAAACCTAAACCTCACCCTCACCCTCACCCTCACCATAACTCTAACCCTAACCATAACAATAACACAAATCCTAGCCCTAAACCTAACCCTTACCCTAATCCTAATCCTAACACTCACGCTCATCCTAACCATAATCTTAACCCTAACCCTCAACCTAACCCTAACCCTCACCCTCACTGTAACCCTATCCCTCATCCTAACCCTAACCCAAACGCTAACCCTAACAATAAACCTTACCCTAACACTAACCCTAACCCTCACCCTCACCCTAGCCCTCACTCTAAACCTAATTTTAGCCCTAACCCTCACCCTAACCCTAAACATAATAGAACCTTAACTCTCACACTAACACTAACCCTAACATTCACCGTAACCTTAACCCTCACCCTCACCCTCACTCTCAGCCCAAACCTAAGCCTAAGCCTAACCATAACCATCACACTCACCCTAACCCTTGCCCTAATCCGAATCCTAACCCTAAGAATAAGCCTAACCTTCACCCTCAAAATCACCCTAATCCTAACCCTCACCCTAACATTAACTCAAACACTAACCCTAACACTAACCCTCAAACTCAGCCCCACCCTTACCCTAACTCTAAACCTAAACCTCACCCTTGCCCTAACTCTAACCCTAACCCTAAACCTAAATTTTACCCTAACCCTAACACTAAACCTCACCCTCAACCTAGCACTCACCCTAACCCTAATCCTAACACTAACCCTCATCCTAACTCTCCCCATAACCCTAATCCTAAACCTCACCCTCAACCTAACCCTAACCCTAAACTAACCCTAACCCTAACACTAACCATAACCCTAACCCTAACCCTCAACATAACCCTCACCCTAACCCTAACTCTAACTCTAAACCTCACCCTCACCCTAAACCTAACTCTAACCCTAACCCAAAACCTAAACCTGACGATAACCCTAAACCCTAACGCTCACCCTTAATCTCAAGGTTACCTTAACCCAAAACCCAACACAAACAATAACCCTAACCCTAATCCTAACCCTCACCCTAACCAAAACCCTCACCGTAACCCATACCCTAACCCAAACACTAACCCTCACAGTAACCCTAACACTAACCTCACCCTATCCCTAACTCTAACCATAACCCTAACACTAAAAACCTCAACCTAACCCTAACCCTAACCCTCACCCTCACCCTCACCATAACGGTAACCCTAAAATAACCCTAACCCTAACCCTAATCCTAACCCTCACCCTCACCCTAACCCTAAACCTAACCCTAACACTCACCCTAACCCTAACCCTAACCCTTACCGTAACCCTAACCCACATCCTAAAACTTACCCTAACCTTAACCCTAAACCTCACCCTAACCCTAACCCTACCCCTAACCCTCAACCTAACCCTAATCCTCACACTCAACGTAAACCTAACCCTAACCCTCACCCTAACTCGAAACATAACCTGAACCCTAACTCTCACCCTAACCCTCACCCTCACGCTCACGCTCAATGTAACCCTAAGCCTAACGCTAACCCTAACCTTAACCCTCACACTCACCCTAACCATTACCCCAATCTTAATCCGAACCCTAACGGTTACCCTCAGCCTCAACCTAGCCATTACCCTAACCCTAATCCTAACACTAACCCTCATCCTAACCCTCTCCATAACCCTAACCCTAACCCAAACAATAACCCTAAACATCAAGCTCACCCTTAGCCCAAACCTAAGCCTAACCCTAAGCCTAACCCTAAACCTAACCACAACCCTCACACTCATTCTGCACCCTCACCCTCACCATAACTCTAACCCTAACCCTAACCCTAACCCTAAACCACACCCTTACCCTATACCTAACCCTAACCCTAACCCTCATCCTCACCCTAACCCTAACACTAAACCTAACCCTAACCCTCACTCTAACCGTCACCCTAACCCTATATCTAACCCTAAACCTCACCCTAAACCTCATCCTAACCCTAACCCTAACCCTAAACCCCACCCTAACCCTAAACCTAAACCTCAACCGCAACCTCACCCTCACTGTAACTCTAACCCTAACCCTAAAAATATCACTACACCTAACCCTAACCATCACCCTAACCCGAATCCTCACCCCACCCTCACCCTCAGCCTATCCCTAAGCCTAAGCCTAAACTTTAACCTAACCCTCACACTCATGCTCACCCTAACCCTAATCCTAAACCTAACCCTATCCCTAAACCTCAACCTAAACCTCACCCTCACCCTAACACTAACATTAACCCTAAACCTAAACCTCACCCTAACCCTCCCGCTAACCCTAACTCTAAACCTAAACTTCAACCTCACCATAAACCTAACCCTAACCCTTACTCTAAACCTCACCCTAACCCTAACCCAAACCCTCACCCTCAACCTCACCGTAACTCTAATCCTAACCCTAACAATAAAACTAACCCTAACGCTAACCCTAACCCTAAACATAACCCTCACCCTCAGCCTCACCCTCACTGCAAACTTCACCCTAACCATAAAACTAAAAATAACTCTAACCCTAACCCTAACCCTAATCCTCAATCCCACATGCACCCTCAGCCTAATCCTAACCCTAACCCTAACCCTAAACCTCACCATAACCCTAACCCTAACACTAACCCTAAGACTAACCCTAACCCTAATCCTAAACCTCACCCTAACCGTAAACCTAAACCTCACCCTCAACCTAGCCCTCACCCTAACCCTAATCCTAACCCTAACCCTCATCCTAACCCTCCCCATAACCCTAAACCTAACCCTCACCCTCAACCTAACCTTCACCCTAACCCTAACCCTAACCCTAACACTAACCCTAATCCTAACCCTCAACCTAAACATCACCCGAAGCCTAACTCTAACCCTAAACCTCACCCTCACCCTAATCCTAACTTTAAATCTTACCCAAACCCTAAACCTCACTTTAACCCTAAACCCTAACCCTCACCCTTACGCTCACCATAACCGTAACCCTAAACATAACTCTAACAATAACCATAACCCTAATCCTAACCCTCACACTTACCACAACCCTCACCGTAAACCATACCCTAACCCTCACACTAACCCTAACCCTAACCTCACCCTAACCCTAACTCTAACCTTAACCCTAACACTAAAAACCTCAACCTACCCCTAACCCTAATCCTCACCCTCAACCTCACCATAACTGTAACCCTAACAATAACGCTAACCCTAATCCTAACCCTCACAGTCACCCTAACCCTAAACCGAAACTTAACCCTCACCCTAACCTAACCCTCACACTTACTGTAAACCTAACCCTCATGCTAACCCTCACCCTAACCAGAACCTTCACTGTAACCCATAACCTAACCCAAACACTAACCCTAACCCTAACCTCACCCTAACCCTAACTCTAACCCTAACCCTAACATTAAAAACCTCAACGTAACCCTAACCCTCACCCTCACCCTCACCATAACCATAACCCTAACAATAACCCTAACCCTAACCCTAATCCTAACACACCCTCATCCTAACCTTAAATCTAACCCTAACACTCACCCTTACCGTAACCCTTACCCTCATCCTAACCCTCACTCTAACTCTACCCCTAAACCTAAACCTCACCCTAACACTAACCCTAACCCTCACCCTCAACCTAGCCCTCAACCTAACCCTAATCATAAACCTAATCCTCATCCTAACACTCACCCTAACCCTAACCCTAAACCTCACCCGAAGCCTAACCCTAACCCTAACCCTCAACCTAAGTCTAACCCTCACACTCAACGTAAACCTAACCCTAACCCTCAATTTAACCCTAAACTTAAACTGAACCCTAACTCTCACCATAACCCTAACCCTCACCCTCACCCTCAGTGTAACCCTAAGCCTAACCCTAACCCTACCCCTAACATTCACACTCACCCTAACCCTTACCCTAATGCTAATTCTAACCCTAACCCTCACCCTCAGCCTCACCCTAACCATAACCCTAACCCTAAACCTCACCCTAACCTGATCCTAAACCTCACCCACACCCTAGCCATTACACTAACCCTAAACCTAACACTAACCCTCATCCTAACCCTCCCCATAACCTTAACCCTAAACCTCACCCTCACCCAAGCCCTCACCCTAACCCTAATCCTAACCCTAATACTCATCCTAACCCTCAGACTAACCCTAACCTTAACTCTCACCCTCACCCTCACACTAACCATAACCCTAACCCTCAACCTAACCCTAACCCTCACCCTTACTGTAACCATTACCCTAACCCTAAACTTAACCCGAACCCTAACTCTCACCCTAACCCTGACCCTAACCGTCACCCTAACCCTAACCCTCACCCTCACCCTCAGCCTAAACCTAAGCCTAAACCTATCCTTAAACCTAACCCTCATCCTATCCCTCACCCTAACCCTAAACCTAATCCTAATCCTAACCCTAACCCTAAACCTCACCCTCACCCTAACCCTCAACTTAAGCCTAACACTAACATTAATCCTAAACCTAACCCTAACCCTATACCTCAGCCTAAACCCTAAACCTTACACTAACCCTCACACTAGTCCTCAACCGAAACCTCACCCTAACCTTAATCCTAACACTAACCCTAACATTAACACTCGACCTAACCCTACAACTAACCCTAAATCTAACCCTAAACTGCCTCCTAATCCTAACCCTAACCCTAATCCGCACTCTAACCCTAAAACTCACCCTCAACCTCACCCACACCCTCACCATAACTCTAACCCTAACCCTAACAATAACACTAATCCTAACCTTAAAGCGAACCCTAACCCTAAACCTAAACCTAACACACATCCTCACCCTAACCATCATCTTAACCCTAACCCTCAACCTAACCCTAACCCTCACCCTCACAGTAACCCTAACCCTCACCTAACTCTAACCCTAAACCTTATCCTAACACTAACCCTATCCCTAGCCCTCATTCTATCCCTAATCCTAACCCTAACCCTCACCCTACCCCTAAACATAATCGAACCCTAACTCTCACCCTAACCCTAACCCAAACTTTCACCCTATCCCTAACCCTCACCCTCACCCTCACTGTCAGCCTTACCCTAAGTCTAAGCCTAACCCTAACCCTAACGATCACACTGACCCTAACCCTTACCCTAATCCGAATCCTAAACCTAAGCCTAATCCTCACCCTCATCCTCATCCTAATCCTAACCCTCACCCTAAAACTAACTCTAACACTAACCCTAACCCTCAACCTCAGCCTCACCCTTAACCTAACTCTAAACCTAAACCTCACCCTTACCGTAAGCTAAACCTAAACCTTACCCTAACCCTAACACTAAACCTCACCTTCAACCTAGCACTCACCCTAACCCTAATCCTAACCCTAACCCTCATCCTAAATCTTCCCATAACCCTAACTCTAAACCTCACCCTCAAGCTAACTCTCACCCTAAACTTAACTCTAACCCTAACACTAACCCTAACCCAAGCCCTCAACCTAACCCTCACCCTAACCCTAACTCTAACTCTAAACCTCAACCTCACGCTAACCCTAACTCTAACCCTAACCCAAAACCTAAAACTCACCCTAAACCTAAACCCTAACGCTCACCCTTACCCTCAACGTTACATTAACCCAAAACCTAACCCAAATAAAAACCCTAACCCTAATCCTAACCCTCACGCTAACCACAGCCCTCACCATAACCCATAGCCTAACCCAAACACTAAATCTCACAGTAACACTAACCCTGCCCTCACCCTAACCCTAACTCTAACCGTAACCCTAACACTAAAAACCTCAACTTAACCCTAACCCTAACCCTTACCCTCACCTAAATGTAACCCTAAAAATAACCCTAACCCTAACCCGAATCCTAACCCTCAC
Source organism: Dipodomys merriami (assembly GCF_024711535.1). Taxonomy (NCBI): domain Eukaryota; kingdom Metazoa; phylum Chordata; class Mammalia; order Rodentia; family Heteromyidae; genus Dipodomys; species Dipodomys merriami. The sequence goes on along the minus strand of NW_027202359.1, from coordinate 105,589 downwards.
CCTCACCCTAACCCTAAACCTAACCCTAAACCTCACCCTCACCCTAACCCTAACCCTCACCCTTACCGTAACCCTAACCCTCATCCTAACCCTCAAACTAAACGTAACCTTAACCCTAAACCTGACCCTAACACTAACTTTAACCATCACCCTCACACTAGCCCTCACCCTAACCCTAATCCTAAACCTAATCCTTATCCTAACCCTCACCCTAATCTTAACCATAACCATCACCCTAACCCTAAACCTAACCCTAACCTTCAACCTAACCCTAACCCTCACCTTTACCTTAACCCTTACCCTCATCCTAACCCTCACCCTAACTCTAAGCCTAATCCTCATCCTATCCCTCACCCTAACCCTAACCCTAAACCTCACCCTAACCCTAACCCTCAACCTAACTCTAACCCTCACACTCAACGGAAACCTAACCCTAACCCTCAACCTAACTCTAAACTTAACCTGAACCCTAACTCTCATCCTAAACCTAAACCTCACCCTCACCCTCAGTGTAACCCTAAGCCTAAGCCTAAGCCTAACCCTAACACTCACACTCACCCTAACCCTTACCCTAATCCTAATCCTAACCCTAACCCTAACCCTCACCCTCAGCCTCACCTTAACCCTAACTCTAACCCTAAACCTCACCGTCAAACTAGCTATCACCCTAACCCTAATCCAAACATTAACCCTCATCCTAACCCTCCACATAACCCTAACTCTAACAGTCACCCTAACCCTAAACCTCACCCTCACCCTTAGCCTAACCCTATGCCTAACCGTAAGCCACACCCTAAACCTAACCCTAAACCTCACACTCATCTGCACCCTCAACCTCACCGTAATTCTAACCCTAACCCTAACCTAAACCCTAAACCTCACACCTACCCTAACCCTAACCCTAACCCGAACCCTAACCCTCATCCTTACCATAACCCTATCACTAAACTTAACCCTAACCCTCACCTGAACCCTCCCCCTAACAATAACCCTAACAGTCACCCTAACCCTAATCCTCACCCCCACCCTCACCCGCAGCCTAACCATAAGCCTAAGCCAAACCCTCACCCTAACCCTCACACTCCCCCTCACCCTAACCATAATCCTACATCTAAGCCTATCCCTAAACCTCAAACTAACCCTCAACCTCACCCTAACCCTAACACTAACCCTAACCCTAAACCTCACCCTAACCCTCCCCCTAACCCTAACTCTAACCCTAAATATCACCCTCACCCTAACCCTAACCAAAATCCTAAGCCTAAACCTCACCCTAACCCTAACCTCACCCTCACCCTCAAACTCACCGTAACTCTAACCCTAACCCTAACAATAACACTAACCCTAACCCTAATGCTAACTCTAAACATAACCCTCACCTTCAGCCTCACTATCACTGCAAACTTAACCGTAACTATAACACTAAAAATTACCCTAACCCTAAGCCGAACCTAACTCTAAATCTAATCCTAAACCCCACCCTCAGGCTCAGCCTAACCCTAAGCCTAAACCTAACCCTAAACCTAACCATAATCCTCAGCCTCAGCCTCACCCTAACCCAAACCCTAAACCTAACACTCACCCTAACTCTAAGCCTAACCCTAACCCTAACCCTCACACTCACCCTCAAACTAACCCTAATCCTAAACCTAACCCAATCCCTAACCCTAACCCTCACCCTAACCCTCACCCGAGTGCTTACCCTAACACTAAACCTAACCCTCACCCTCAACCTAGCCCTCAACCTAACCCTAAACTCACCCTCACCTTAACCCTTACCCTAACCCTCACTCTAACCCTAAACTTAACCCAAAGCCTAACTCTCACCCTAACCCTAACCCTAACACTCACCCTAACCCTAACCATCAACCTTACCGTAACCCTCACCCTCAGCTTAACCCTCAAGTTTGCCCTTACCGTCAGCCCTACCCTAACCCTCACCATAAACCTCACACTCACCCTAACCCTCACCCTAAAACTAACTCCACTCCTAAACCTCACCCTCACCCAAAACATAACTCTAACCCTAACCCTAACACTAAACCTCACCCTAACCATAACCCTACCCCTCAGAATAACCCTAACCCTCAACCTCATGCAAACCCTCAGCCTAAACCTAAGGCTAACCCTAACCCTAACCATAAGCCTCACACTCACCTTAACCGAACCCTAATCCTAATCCTAACCCTAAACCTAACCCGAACCCGAATCTACAGCCTCAACCTAACCCTAATTCTAACCCTAAACCTCACACTGACCCTAACTCTAATCCTAAAACTGACCCTCACCATAACGGAAACCTTAAACCTAACCCTAAACTTAACCCTAACTCTAACCCTAACCCTAACTCTCACCCTAAACCTAACCCTAACACTAACCCTAACCCTAAACCTCACCCTAACCCTCACCCTAACTCTAACACTAACCGTAAACCTCACCATCATCCTAACCATCACTCTAACCCTAACCCAAACCATAAACCTTACCCTAACCCTAAACCTAAAAGTCACCCTCAACCTCACCGTAACCAAAATCCTAAACCTAAACCTAACAATAACCCTAACCCTAATCCTAACCCTCCCCCTAACCATAACCCTCATCCTAACCCAAACCCTCACTGTAAAACTTATCCTCACCCTAACACTAAGCCTAACCGTAAAACTAACCCTCACACTAACCACAACCATAACCCTAACCCTAAACCTCAAACTAACCCTCACCCTCAGCCTAACTCTAACACTAACCCTATCCCTAACCCTCACCCTAACCCTCCTCATAACCCTATATCTAACCCTCAAACTCACCCTCACACTAACCGTAACCCTAACCCTAAACCATACCCTAACCCTAACCCTACTCCACACCCCCACCCTCACCCTCACTGTAACTCTAACCCTAACCTTAACAGTAACACTAACCCTAACCCAAACCATCACCCTAACCCTAATCCTCACCCCCACCTTCGCCCTCAGCCTAAACCTAGGCCTAAGCCTCACCCTCACCCTAACTGTCACACTCACCCTCACCCTACCCCTAATACTAAATCTAACCCTATCCCTAAACCTCAACTCAACCCTCCCCCTCCCCGTAACCCTAACACTAACCCTAACCCTAAACCTCACCCTAAATCTCACCCTAAACCTAACCCTCACCCTCACCCTCAATCTCACCATAACTCTAAACCTAACCCTAAAACTAACACTAACCCTAACCCTAACCATAACCATAACCATAACCCTCACCTTCAGAATCACCTCAGCTCCAACTTAACCCTAACCATAACACAAACAATAACCCTAATACTAAACCTAACCCTAATCCTCAACCCCACCCTCACCCTCAGCCGAATCCTAAGCCTAAGCCTAAGCCTAAACCTAACCCTAAACCTAACTGTAACCCTAACCCTAACCATAACCCTATCCCTAAACCTAAACATAAACCTAACCCTAATCCTCAGCCTCACCCTCACCCTAACCAAATCCCTAACCCTAACTCTCACCCTAACACTAAGCCTAAACATAACCCTGACCCTCACACTCACCCTCAACCTAACCCTAACCCTAAACCTAACCATATCCCTAAACTAAAACCTCACCCTAACCCTCACCCTAACACTAATCCTAACCCTAAACCTCATCCTAACCCTCACCCTAACCCTAACCCAAACCTCACCCTAACCCTAAACCTAACCCTCACCCTCATGCTTGGCCTAAGCCTAAGGCTAAGCCTAAATCTAACCCAAATATTCAACATAACGCTAACCCTAACTCTAACCCTTACCCTAAAACTAAACCTCATCCTAACACTAATCCTAAACCTCACCCTCACCCTCACTGTAATCCTAACCCTAACCCTAACCCTAACAATAACCCTAACACTAACCCTAATCCTCAACCTAAACCTAACCCTCACCCTATCCCTAACCCTCACCCTAACACTTACCCTCACCCTAACACTAACACTAATCCTAACACTAACCCTCACACTAACCCTAACCATCACCCTAACCCTAAACCTCACCCTAAACCTAAACCTAACCCTCACCTTCACCCTAGCCCTCACAATAACCCTAATCCTCATCCTCACCCTAAACCTCACACTAACCCTAACACTAATCCTCAAGCTAACCCTCACCCACACCCTTCCCCTAACCCTAACCCTCCCTCTAACCCTAACCCTCACCCCACTGTAACCCTCACCCTCAGCCTAAACCTCAGGTTTACCCTTACCATCACCCCCACGCTAAACCTTACCCTAAACTTAACCCTCACCCTAATCCTCACCCTAACCCTAATTCCACCCCAAAACCTCATGCTCACCCTAACCCTAACCCTAAACCTAACCCTATCCCTCATCCTCACCCTAAACCTCACACTAACGCTAACCCTAAACCTCAATTTAACTCTCACCCTAACCCTAAACCTAACCCTTACCCTAACCCTAAACCTAACCCTAACACTCACCATTATCTTAATCCTCATCCTCAGCCTAAACCTCATCTTTACCCTTACTATCATCCTCACCCTAAACCTCCCCCTAACTCTAAACCTCATCGTAACCCTCACCCTAACCATAAACCTAACCCTCACCCTAACCCTAACCCTCAACCTCAACCTCACCCTTAGCCTAACCCTAAGCCTAAGCCTAAACCTTACCATAATCGTCACCTTCACCCTAGCCCTCACTCTAACCCTAATCCAAACCCTAAACCTCATCCTAATCCTCACCCTAAATCTAATCCTAATCCTCACCATCACCCTCAACCTAACCCTCATCCTAACCCTAAGCCTCAACCTAATCCTAACCCTCACCCTCACAGTAAGTCTTTCCCTGACACGGACCCTAACCCTAAACTTAACCCGAAACCTAACTCTCACCCTAAACCTAACCCTAACCCTCACCCTAACCCTAACGATAAACTTCATCCTCACCCTAGCACTCACCCTAACCATAATCCTAAACCTAACCCTCATCCTAACCATCCTCCTAACCCTAAACCTAACCCTCACCCTAACCCTAACACTCACACTCAACCTCACCCTCAGCCTAACCCTAAGCCTAACCCTAAACCTACCCCTAACACACACACTCACCCTCACCCTAACCCTAATCCTAATCCTCATCCTAACCATAACCCTAAACCTCCCCCTAACTCTCACCCTAACCCTAACACTAACACTAACCCTAATCCTAACCCTCAACCTAACCCTCACCCTAACCCTAACTCTAACCCTAAAACTCACCCTCACACTAAATCTCACCCTAACCCTAACCCTAACCCTCACCCTCACCAGCACCATAACCGTAAACTTAAACCGAACCCTAACAATAAACCTAACCCTAATCCTAACCCTCACCCTAACCATTACCCTCAACCTAACCCTAAACCTAAATCTCACCCTCACCCAAGCTCTCACCCAAACCCTAATCCTAAACCTAACCCTCATCCTAACCCTCCCCCTAAACCTTACTCTAACCCTCACCGTAAACCTAACCCTCACCCTCAACCTCACCCTCAGCCTAACCCTAAGCCTAACCCTAAACCTAAAATTAACACACACACTCACCCTCACTCTAACCCTGATCCTGTCCCTAACCCAAACACTAACCCTCATCCTCACTCTAAACCTCATACGAACGCTAACCCTAATCCTCAATCTAGCCCTCACCCTAAACCTAAACCAAACCCTAACCTTCACCCTTATCTTAACCCTCACCCTCAGCCTAAACCTCACCTTTACCCTTATCATCATTCTTACCTTAACCCTCACCCTAACCCTAAACCTCATCCTAACCCTCACCCTAAACGTAAAAATAACCCTCACCATAACCATAACCCTCACCCTCAACCTCACACTCAGCCTAACCCTAAGCCTAACCCTAAACCTAACCCTAACACACAAACACACCCTCACCCTGACCCTAATCCTAACTCTAACCCCTACACTCCCCATAACTCTCACCCTAACCCTAACCCTAACACTAACCCTAACCCTCAGCCTCACTCTCACCCTAAGCCTAATCCTATCCCTAACCCTCCCCCTAACCCTTACCCTAAACTTCACCCTAACCCTAACCCTCAAACTCAACCTCACCCTTAGCCTAAACCTTAGCCTAAACCTAAAACTAAACCGAACACACTCACTCACCCTCACCCTAACCCTAATCCTAACCCTAACCTTCACCCTCACCATCACCCTCAATGTAAAAATAAGCCTAACCCTAACCCTAACCATCACACTCACCCTAACCCTAACTCTAACACTAACCCTAACAATAACCCACACCATAAACCTAAGCCTAACCATCACCCTAACCCTAATACTCACCACCACCCTCACCCTCATCCTAAAACTAAGCCTAAGCCTAAGCCTAACCCTAACCCTAAACCTCACCCTCACCCTCACCCTAAGCCTAACCCTAACCCTAAACCTCAACATAACCCTCAACCTAACCTTAACCCTAATACTTACCCTAACCCTAACCCTCCACCTAACCCTCCAACTAAACCTAAGTCTAACCATAAACCTAACCCTCACCATAACACTAATCCTAGACCTAACCCTAAATCTCACCCTAACCCTAACACTCACCCTCACCCTCACCCCAAACCTAACCCTAACCCTCACCCTAAACCTAACCCTCACCCTCACCGTAACCCTAACCCTCATCGTAACCATCACCCTAACCCTAACCCTAATCCTAAACTTTACCCTAAAACTAACCCTAATCCTCACCTTCACCCTAGCCCTCACCCTAAACCTACTGGTAAACCTAATCCTCATCCTAACCCTCACCCTAACTCTAAGCCTAACTCTAATCCTAACCCTAGCCCCAAAACTCACTCTAACCCTAACACTAACCCTAACACTAACACTAACCCTAAAGCTAACCCTAAAACTAACACTAAACCTAACCCTAATCCACAGCCTCACCGACACCCTAACCCAAACCCTAACCCTAACCCTCATAATAACTCTAAGCCTAACCTTAAACCTAATCCTAAACCTCACACTCAAACTCACCCTAACCCTAATCCTAAACCTAACCCTATCCCTAACCCTAACCCTCACCATAACCCTCAGCCTAGCCCTCACCCTTACACTTATCCTAACCCTAACCCTCACCCTAACCATAACCCTCAACCTAACCCTAACCCTCTCCCTAAGACTTACCCTCACCCCAACTCTAACCCTAACCCTAAGCCTAACACTCACACTAACCCTAAACATCACCCTAACCCTAACACTCACCCTAAGTCTAACCCTAACCCTCACCCTCACCCTATCCTTCACCCTAACACTAACCCTCATCCTAACCATAAACCTCACTTTAACCCTAACCCTCACCCTAACCCTCACACTAACCCTAACTCTACCCCTAACAATAACACTAAACCTAACCCTAAACCTAACCCGAACCCTAAACCTAATGCTAACACTCAACCTCACCCTAACCCTAACCCTCACCCTAACCCTAAATGTACCCCTAAACCTCACCCTCACCCTAACCCTAACTCTAACCCTAACCCTAACACTAAACCTCATTGTAACCCTAAACCTAACCCTTACCCTCACATTAAACATAACTCTAACCCTAAACCTAAGACTAACCCTAAACCTAACCCTAACCCTCACCCTAAACATAACACGTACCCTAACGTTTACCCTCACCCTAAAACTAACCCTAACCCTCACCCTTATCTTATCCCTCACCGTCAGCCTAAACCTCACCTTTACCCTTACCTTCAACCTCACCCTAAACCTATACCTCATCCTAACCCTCGCCCTAAGCATAAACCTAACCATCATCCTAACCCTAACCCTAACCCTCATCCTCACCCTAAACCTCACACTATCCCTAACTCTAATCCTCAATCTCAACCTCACCCTCACCCTAACACTAACCCTTACCCTAAACCTAAACCTAACCCTAACACTCACCAGTATCTTAAGCCTCACCCTCAGCCTAAACCTCAACTTTACACTTACCCTAACCCTAACCCTAACCCTCTCCCTCACCCTAGCCCTCACCCTAACCCTAATCCTAATCCTAACCCTCATCCTAACCCTCACCTTAACCCTAACCCTAACGATCAAACCTAAACATAATCCTCACCCCGACCCTCACCCTCATCCTAAACCTAAGCCTAAGCCTAACCCTAACCCTAACCCTAAACCTCACGCTCACCCTAGCCCTCACCCTAACCCTAATCCTTACACTAACCCTCAACCTATCCCTCACCCAAACACTAAACCTAACCCTCACCCTCACCCTCACCCTAACCTTAATCCGAACCATAACCCTCAATCTCACCCTAACCATCACCCTCACCATAAACCTTACCCTAACACTCAACCTAACCCTAAACTTAAACCGAACCCTAACTCTCACCCTTACCCTAACCATAACCTTCACCCTAACCCTAACCCTAAAAATCACCCTCACCCTAGCCCTCACTCTCAACCTCACACTCAGCCTAACCCTAACCCTAACCCTAAACCTAATGCTAACACACACACTCACCCCCACCCTAACCCTAATCCTAACCCTAACCCTCCCAATAACACTAACCCTCAACCTAAACCTAACCATCACCCTCAGCCTAATCGTAAGCCTAACCCTAACCCTAACCCTCACACTCAACCTAACCCTATCCCTAAACCTCATCCTAGCCCTAAACCTAGCCCTCACCCTCACTCACAATAACCGGAACCCTAACCCTAATGCTAACAATTATCCTAAACCTAACCCTAAACATCACCCTAACCATAACCTTCACCCTAACCCTACCCCTCACCCTAACATTTACCCTAACCCTAACCCTCACCCTAACACTGACCCTCACCCTAACACTAACCCTAACACTAACACTAACCCTCACACTAACCCTAAACATCAATCTATACCTAAACCTCACGCTAACCCTAACCCTAAACCTCACCCTCTCCCTAGAACTCACCCTAAAGCTAACCCTCACCCTCACCATAAACCTCACCCTAACCCTAACCCTAACCCTTACCCTTACCGTAACCCTCACCCTCAGCCTAACCCTCAACTTTACCCTTACCGTCACCCTCAAACTAACTCTCACTCTAACGCTAACCCTCACCCTAACCATAACTCTACCCCTAAACTTCAACCTCACCCTAACCCTAACTCTAACCCTAACACTAACACTAACCCTCACCATAACCCTAACCATAACCATCACCCTAACCCTAATCCTCACCCCCACCCTCACCCTCAGCCTAATCCTAAGCCTAAGCCTAACCCTAACCCTAAACCTCAAACTCACCCTCAGCCTAATCCTAATCCTAACACTAAGCCTAACCCTAACCCTCGACCTAACCCTCAAACTAAACCTAAATCTAACCATAAACCTCACCCTCACCCTAACACTAATCCAAACACTAACCCTAACCCTAACACTAAACCTCACACTAACCTAACCCTCACCCTAATCCTAATCTTAAACCTAACCCTCATCCTAACCCTCACCCTCAGTGTAAGCCTAAGCCTAAACCTAACCCAAACACTCACACTCACCCTAACCCTTAACCTAATCCTAATCCTAACCCTAAACCTAAGCATCATCCTCAGCCTCAGCTTAAACTTCACTCTAACCCTGTACCTCACACTCACCCTAACACTAACCCTAACCTGAAACCTCACCCTAACACTAACCCTAAACCTCAACCTCACCCTAGCCCTCACCGTAACCCTAATCCTAACACTAAAACTCATCCCAACCCTCCCCATAACCCTAACCCTAACCCTCACCCTAACCCTAAACCTCACCCTCACCCTCAGCCTAACCCTAAGAATAACCCTAAACCTAACCCTAACCCTCACACTCACCCTAACCCTAACCCTAATCCTAATCTTAACCCTCACCCTCACCCTAACCCTCCCCCTAAACCTAACCCTAAACCTAACACTAACCCAAAACCTAACACTAACCCTAACCCTCACCCTCATTCTCAGCCTCACCCTAACCCTAACACTAACCCTAAACCTCACCCTCACCCTAACCCAAACTCTAACCCTAACCCAAAATGTAAACCTCACCCTAACACTAAACCTAACCCTAACCCACACCTTCACCCTCAGCCTAATTCTAAGCCAAACCCTAACCCTAAACCTCACACTCACCCTAATCCTAACCCTAAACCTCACCCTAACCTTAACCCTCACATTTACCCTAACACTAATCCTAATCATACTCCTAACCCTAACCCTAACCTCACCCTCACCCTCACCCTAACCCTAACCCTAAACCTTACCCTAACACTAACCCTAAACCTCACCTTCAACATAGCCCTCACCCTAACCCTAATCGAAAACCTAATCGTCATCCTAACCCTCACCCTAAATCTAAGCCTAAGCCTAAGCCTAACCCTAACCCCAACCCTCACTGTAACACTAACACTAACCCTAACACTAACACTAACCCTAACACTAACACTAACCCTAAACCTAACCCTAAATCTAACCCTAATTCTCAGCCTCACCCTAACCCTAACCCAAACCCTAAACCTATCCCTCATCCTAACTCTAAGCCTAACCCTAACCCTAATCCTAACCCTCACACTCGTCCCCACCCTAAACCTAATCCTAAACCTAACCCTATCCCTAACCCTAACCCTCACCCTAACCCTCAGCCTAGCCCTCACCCTTACACTTATCCTAACCCTATCCCTCACCCTAACCATTACCCTCACTCTAAACCTAACCCTCACCCTAACATTTACCCTCACCCTAACACTAACCTTAACCCTAACACTAACCTTCAAACTAACCCTAAATATCACCCTAACCCTAAACCTCCCCCTAACACAAACTCTAACCCTCATCCTCACCCTAGCCTTCATCCTAACCCTAACCTTAATCCTCACCATAAACCTCACACTAACCCTAACACTAATCCTGAATCTAACCCTCAACCTCACCCTAACACTAACACTAACCCTCAAACTAACCCTAATACTCACACTTACGGTAACCCTCACCCTCAGCCTAACCCTCACCTTTACCCTTACCGTCACCCCCATGCTTACCGGCACCCTAACCCTAACCCTCACTCAAACCCTAAATGTACCACTAAACATCACCCTCACCCTAACCCTTACTCTAATCCTAACCCTAACACTGAACCTCACTGTAATTCTAACCATAACCCTCACCCTCACCGTAACCATAACCCTAACCCCAAACCTAACAATAACCCTAACCCTAACCCTAAACCTCACCCTAAACATAACCCGCAACCTAACCCTAACCCTCAACCTAACACTTATCCTCACCCTAACACTAAACCTCACACTAACCCTAACCCTCACCCTAATCCTAAACCTCACCCTAACCCTAACCCTAACCCTAATCCTCACCCTCATCCTAGCCCTCACCCTAACCCTAATTCTAACCCTCACCCTCACCCGAACCCTAACCCTCATCCTCACCCTAAACCTCACACTAACCCTAACTCTAATCCTCAATCTCAACCTCACCCTCACCCTAACACTAACCCTTACCCTAAACCTAAACCTAACCCTAACACTCACCAGTATCTTAAGCCTCACCCTCAGCCTAAACCTCACCTTTACACTTACCATCATCCTCACCCTAACCCTCACCCTAAACCTAAACCTCATCCTAATCCTCACCCTAACAGTTAACCTAACCATCACCGTAACCTTAACCCTCACCCTCACCATAGCCCTAAACCTAACCTTAATCCTAATCCTAACTCTCATCCTAACACTCACCCTAACCCTAACACTAACACTCAACCGAAACCTAACTCTCACCCTAAACCAAAACCTAACCCTCAACATCACCCTCATTCTCAGCCTAAACCTTAGACTAAGCCTGAGCCTAACCCTAAACCTAACCCTCACACTCACCCTAAACCTTACCCTAATCCCAATCCTAAACCTAATCCTAACCCTCACCATCACCCTCACCCTCACCCAAACCCTCAACCTAACCCTAACCCTACCAGTAACCCTACAACTAACCCTCAACCTCAGCCTCACCCTTACCCTAACTCTAACTCTAAACCTCACCCTCACTCTAACCCTAATTCTAACACTAACCCTAACACTGAACCTCACCCTAATCCTAACCCTAACCCTCTTTCTAACTATAACCCTCACCCTAACATTAACCCTCACCCTAACCCTTACCATCACTCTAACACTAACACTAACCCTAACACTAACCCTCACACTAACACTAACCCTCCCCTTAATCTAAAACCTCACCCTAACCCTAACCCTTATTCTAACCCACACCCTTACCCTAGCCCTCACCCTAACCCTAATTCTAACCCTCACCCTCACCCTAACCCTAACCTTCATCCTCACCCTAAACCTCCCACTAACCGTAACCTTAATCCTCAATCTAACCCTCACGCTAACCCTAACCCTAACCTTAAACCTAACCCTAACCCTCACCCTTATCTTAACCCTTACCCTCAGCCTAAACCTCACCTTTACCCTTCCCATCATCCTCACCCTAACCCTAAACCTCATCCTAACCTTCACCCTAACCATAAACCTAAACATCACCCTAACCCTAACCCTCACACTCAACCTCACGCTCAGCCTAACCCTACGCCTAAGCCTAACCCTTACTCTAACCCTCACCCTCACCCTAGCCCTCTATCTAACCCTAATCCTAAACCTATTCCACATTGTAACCCTCACCCTAAACCTAACCCTAACAATCACCTTAAAGCTGATCCTCACCCCCACCCTCACCCTCAGCCTAACCCTAACCCTAAACCTAACCCTCACATACCCTCACCCTAAACGTAACCATAAACCTTAACATCACCCAAACACTCACCCTAAACCTCACCCTCATCCTAACCCTAACCCTAACCCCAATCCTCATCCTAACCCTGATCCTACCCCTAAACCTAACCCTCACCCTAATCCTAAGCCTAATCCTAACCCTCAACCTAACCCTAACCGTCATGCTCACTGTAACCCTAAATCTAACCCTCAGCCTAGCCCTAAACTTAACCCGAACCCTAACTCTCACCCTAACCCTACCCTTAACACTCAACCTTAACTTAACCCTCACCCTCACCCTCACCTTCAGCCTAACATTAAGCCTAACCCTAACCCTAACCCTAACCCTCACACTCAAGCTAACCCTAACCCTAATCCTAATACTAACACTAACCCTAAACCTCACCCTCACCCTAATCCTCACCTTAACCCTAACCGTAACATTAATCGTAACCCTAACCCTAACCCTAAAACTCAACCTCATGCTAAACCTCACACTAACCCTAACACTAATCCTCAATCTAACCCTCACCCTAACCCTAACCATAACCATAAACCTAACCCTAAACCTCACCCTTATGTTAACCCTCAACCTCAGCCTAAACCTCATCATTAGCCTCACCATCATCCTCACCCTAAACCTCACCCTAATCCTAAATCTCATCCTAACCCTCACCCTAACCTTAAACCTCACCCTAACCTGAACCCTCACCCTCAACCTCATGCTCAGCCTAACCCTAAGCCTAAGCCTAACCTTATTCTAACCCTATCCCTCACTCTAGCCCTCACCCGAACCCTAATCCTAAACCTATCCCTCATGCTAAACCTCACCCTAATCCTAACCCTAACCATCACCCTAACCATAATCCTCACCCGCACCCTCACCCTCAGCATAACCCTAACCCTAAGCCTAACCCTAACCCTAACCCTCACATACCCTAACCCTAACCCTAATCCTAACCCTAACCCTAAACATCAACCTAACCCTCAACCTAACGTTAACCCTAACACTAATCCTAACCCTAACCCTCGACCTAACCCTCCCTCAACCCTAAATCTAAACCAAAAACTCACCATCACCCTAACCCAAATACTAACCCTAACCCTCACCCTAACCCTAACCCTCACACTCACTGTAACCCTCAACCTCATACTAACCCTCACCCTAACCCTAACCCTAACCCTAAACCTCACCCAAACACTAACCCTAACCCTCACCCTCACCCTAGCCCTCACCCTACCCCTAATCCTAACCCTAATCCTCATCTTAACCCTCAACCTAACCCTAACCCTTAACCTCACCCTCACTGTAACCCAAACCCTAAACCTCACCCAAACCATAAACTTAACTCATATCCTAATCCTCACCCTAACCCTTACACTAACCCTAACCCTAACCCTCACCCTAAACATCACCCTAACCCTTACTCTAACCCTAATGCTCACCCTCACCCTCACGCTAACCCTAACCATAACCCTAAAAATCACCATAACCCTAACCATCACAGTCACCCTCAACATAACACTAACCCTAACCCTAATAATAACACGAACCCTAACCCTAACCCAAACACTCAGCCTCACCCTAACCCTAACCATAACCCTAAACCTCACCCTAACCCTAACCCTAACCCTAACCCTCACCCTCACCTAACCGTAACCTAACCCTAACACTAACCCTAACCCTAACACTAACCCTCACACTAACCCTAACCCTCACCCTAACCGTAAACCTAAACATCAACCTAACCCTATCTTCACCCTCAAATTCACGCTCAGCCTAAACCTAACCCTAAGCCTAACCCTTACTCTAACAATCACCCTCAACCTAGCCCTCACCCGAACCCTAATCCTAACCCTATCCCTCATCCTAACCCTAACTTTAAGCCTAACCCTAACCATCACCCTAACCCTAATCCTCACCCGCACCCTCACCTTCAGCCTAATCCTAACCCTAAACTTAACCATAACCATTACATACTCTCACCCTTACGCTAACCCTAACCCTAACCCTAAACCTCAACCTAACCCTCACCCTAAACTTATCCCTAACACTAAGCCTAACCCTCGACCTACCCTTCCCCTTAACACTAAATCTAACCCTAAAACTCACCCTCACCACAACTCAAATCCGAAACCTAACCCTAATCCTTACCCTAACCCTCAACCTCACTGTAACCATAACCCTCAAAACCCTCACCCTAACTCTAACCCTAAACCTAAACCTCACCCAAACACTAACCCTAACCATCACCCTCACCCTAGCCCTCACCCTAACTCTAACCCTCACGCTAATCCTCATCCTAACCATCACCCTTAGCCTAAACCTAACCCTCACCCTAATCCTAAGCCTACCCTAACCCTCAACCTAACCCTATTCCTCATGCTCACTGTAAACGTAACCCTAACCCTCACCCTAACCCTAAACTTAAACCGAACCCTAACCCTCACCCTAATGATACCCCTAAATCTCACCCTAACCCTAACCCTTACCCTCACCTTCACCCTCAGCCTAACCCTAAGGGTAAACCTAAACATAACCCTAACCCTCACACTCATACTAACCCTTACCCTAATCCCATTCCTAACAATAACCCTAACCCTCACAATCACCCTAACCCTCATCGTAACCCTAACTCTAACACTAACCCTAAACCTAACCCTCAAACTCAGGCTACCCTAACCCCAAACCTAACCCTAAACCTCACCCTAATCCTAACCCTAAACCTCACCCTCAACCTAGACCTCACCCTAACCCTAATCCTAACCCCAACCCCCATCCTAACACTAACCCTAAAACTCACCCTCACCCTCACCCTAACCCTAACCCTAACCCTCATCCCAACCCTAACCCTCACCCTCACTGTAACCGTTACCCTAACCCTCACTTAACCCTAAACTTAACATGAACCCTAACTCTCACCCTAACCCTAAACCTAACCCTCATCCTAACCGTAACCCTCACCCTCACCCTCACCCTCAGCCTAACATTAAGCCTAACCCTATCCCTAAACCTAACCCTCATCGCATCCCTCACCCTAACCCTAACCCTTATCCTAATCCTAACCCGAACACTAAATCTCACCCTATCCCAAACCCTCAAGTTAAGACTAACCCTAACATTAATCCTAACCCTAACCCTAACCCTAAACCTCATCCTAAACCCTAAATTTCACTCTACCCATCACACTAATCCTCAACCTAAACCTCACCCTAACCTTAACCCTCACACTAACCCTAACATTAACGCTCAACCTAACCCTACATCTAACCCTAAATCTAATCCTACACCTCCCCCTCATCCTAACCTTAATCCTAACCCAAACCTAAATCTCACTCAAACACTAACTCTAATCCTCACACTCAAACTAGCCCTCACCCTAACCCTAATCCTTACCCTAATCCTCATCCTAACCCTCACCATAACCCAAACTCTAACACTGACTCTAACACTAACCCTCACCCTCAGCCTCACCCTAACTTTAACTCTAACCTTAAACCTCACCCTCACCCTAACCCTAACCCTAAACCTAACACTAAATCTCACCCTGACCCTAACCCTAAACCTCACATTAACCCTAACCCTCACCCTAACCCTAATCCTAAACCTAAACCTCATCCTAAGCCTCACCCTAACACTAACCCTAACCCTCACCCTCACCATCACCCTAACCCTAACCCTAACCCTCAATCTAACCCTATCCCTCATCCTCACTGTAACCCTTACAGTAACATTCACCCTAACCCTAAACTTAACCGAACCCTAACTCTCACCCTAAACCTAACACTAACCCTCACATACTCTAACCCTAATCCTAATCCTAACCCTAACCCTAACCCTAACCCTAAACATCAACCTAACCCTCAACCTAACCTTAACCCTAACACTAATCCTAACCCTAATCCTCGACCTAAACCTCCCCCTAACCCAAAATCTAACCCGAAATCTAACCCTAAAACTCACCATCACCCTAACCCAAATCCTAAGCCTAACCCTCACCCTAACCCTAACCCTCACCCTCACTGTAACCCTCACCCTCATCCTAACCCTCACCCTCACCCCAACCTCACACAAACACTAACCCTAAACCTCACCCTCACCCTAGCCCTCATCCTAACCCTAATCCTAACCCTAATCCTAATCCTAAACCTCACCCTAAACCTAACCCTAACCCTCACCCTCACTGTAACCCGAACCCTAAACCTCACAAAACCATAAACTTAACCCTCATCCTAACATTCACCCTAACCCTTACACTAACCCTAACCATAACCCTCACCCTAACCCTCACCCTAACCCTTACTCTAACCCTAAACCTCACCCTCACCCTCACACTAACCCTAACCATAACCCCAAACCTCACCCTAACCCTAAACCTCACCTTCACCCTCACCGTAACCCTAAACCTAACCCAAACCCTCAGCCTCACCCTAACCCTAAGCCTAACCCTAAACCTCACCCTAACCCTAACCCTAAACCTAGCCCTCACCCTAACCCTAAACTTAACCGAACCCTAACCTAAACACTAACCCTAACCCTAACCCTAACCCTCACCCTAAACATAAACCTCACCCTAACATTAACTCTCACCCTAACACGTACCCTCACCCTAATACTAACCCTAACACTAACACTAACCCTCACACTAACCCTAACCCTCACCAAAACTGTAAACCTAACCTTCACCCTAACCATACCTTCACCCTCAAACTCACGTTCAGCCTAAACCTAAGCCTAAGCCTAACCCTTACTCGTTTTTTTTTTTTTTGGGTCCGGTGGTGGGGCCTGAACTCTGGGCCTGGGCGCTGTCCCTCAGCTCTTCAGCTCAAGGCTAGCACTCTACCACTTGAGCCAAAGTACCACTTCCGGCTTTTTTCTTTTTGCTTATGTGGTGCTGAGGAATCAAACCCAGGGCCTCAGGCATGCAAGGCAAGAGCTCTACCAATGAGCTATCTTCCCAGCCCCTAACCCTTATTCTTAACCTCATCCTCATCCTAGCCCTCTCGCGAACCCTAATTCTAACCCTATCCCTCATCCTAACCCTCACCCTAAGCCTAACCCTAACCATCACCCTAACCCTAATCCTCACCCGCACCCTCACTCTCATACCTACCCTAACTCTAAGCTTAACCCCAACCCTCACATACCCTCACCCTTACCCTAACCCTAGACCTAACCCTAACCCAAAACCTCAACCTAACCCTCACCCTAACCTTATCCCTAACACTAACCCTAACCTTCGTCCTAAGCTTCCCCCTAACACTAAATTTAACCTTAAAATTCACCCTCAACACAACCCAAATTCTAACCTTAACCCTCACTATTACCCTAACCCTCACCCTCACTGTAACCGTAATCCTCATACTAACTCTCACCCTAAACCTAACCCTACACCTAAACATCACCCAAACACTAACCCTAACATTCACTCTAACCCTAGCCCTCACCCTAACCCTAATCCTAACCCTAATCCTCATCCTAACCCTCACCCTAAGCCTAACCCTAACCATCACCCTAATCCTAAGCCTAGCCTAACCCTCAAACTAACCCTAACCCTCATGCTCACTGTAACCCTAACCCTAACCCTTACCCTAACCCAAACTTAAACTGAACCCTCACCTTCATCCTAACCCTAACCCTAAACCTAAACCTAACCCTAACCATCACACACACACTAATACTTACCCTAATCTTATTCCTAATAATAACCCTAACCCTCACACTCAACCTAACCCTCATCGTAACCCTAACTCTAACACTAACCCTAACCCTAACCCTCAACCTCAGGCTTACCCTAACCCTAACTCTAACCCTTAACCTCACCCTCACCCTAACCCTAACCCTCAACCTAACCCTAAACCTCTCCCTAATCCTAACCCTAACCCTCACCCTCACCCTCCCCCTCCCCCTCACCATAACTCTAACCCTAACCCTAACAATAACACTAATCCTAACCCTAAACCTAACCCTAACCCTAACCCTAATCCTAAAACTCACCCTCACCCTAACCATAATCTTAACCCTAAACCTCAAACTAAACCTAACCCTCACCCTCACTGTAACCCTAACCCTCATCATAACCCTAACCCAAAAACTAACCCTAACCCTAAACATTTCCCTAACACTAACACTAACACTCAACCTCACCCTAGCCCTCACCCTAACCCTACTCCTAACCCTAACCCTCACCCTAACCCTAACGCTCACCCTCAGCCTCACTCTCAGCCTAACCCTAAGCCTAAGCCTAACTCTAACCCTAACCATCACAATCACCCTAAACTTACCATAATCCTAATCCTAACCATATGCCTAAGCCTAACCCTCACCCTCACCCTCACCACAAACCTAACACGCAACCTATACCTAAATCTAACCCTAACCCTAAACCTAACCCTCAACCTCAGCATCACCCTTACCCTAACTCTAAACCTAAACCTAAACCTTACCCTAACTCTAACCCTAACCCTAAACCTCACACTAACCTGAACCCTAAATCTCACCCTCAACCTAGCCTTCACCCTAACCCTAATCCTAACCCTAACCCTCATCATAACCCTTCCCATAACCCTAACCGTAAAGCTCAGCCTCAAACTAACCCTCACCCTAACCTTAACCCTAACCCTGACACTAACCCTAACCCCAACCGTCAACCTAACCCTCACCCTAACCCTAACCCAAACCCTAATCCTAATCTTAATCCTACAACTAATCCTAAGCCTCACCCCCACCCTAACCCTCACCATAAGCCTAACCCTAACATTAATCCTAAACCTAACCCTAACCCTAAACCTCATCCTCACCCTAAACCTCACACTAACCCTAACACTAGTCCTCAATATAAACCTCACCCTCATCCTCACCCTACCCCTCACCCTAACCCTAACCCTCGTCGTCAACCTAAACCTCACACTAATCATAACAATAATCCTTAATCTAACCCTCACCATCACCCTAACCCTAACCCTAACACTCATTTAAACCTAACCCTCACCCTCACTATAACACTCAACCTCAGCCTAACCCTCACCTTTACCCTTACCGTCACCCCCACCCTAACCCTCACCCGAACCCTACACCTAAACCTAACCCTCACCCTAACCCTAACTCTAACCCTAACCCTAACACTAAACCTCAACTTATCCCTAACCCTAACCCTCACCCTAAACCTCATGGTCAGCCTAACCCCAAGCCTAAGCCTTACCCTTACCCTTACCATAACCCTCACCCTGACCCTAGCCTTCACCCTAACCCTCAGCCTAACCCTAACCCTCATTCTAACCCTAACACCCTAACTCGAACACTAACAATCACTCTAACCCTAAACCTCACCCCCAACCTCACCCTCAGCCTAACCCTAAGCCTAAGCCTAAGCCGAACCCTAACCCTCACACTCACCCTCACCCTAAACCTAATCATAACCCTAACCCTAACACTAAACCTCAACCTAACCCTCACCCTAACCTTAACCCTAACACTAACCCTAACAATAACGCTCGAACTTACCCTCCAACTAACCCTAAATCTAACCCTAAACCTCACACTCACCCTCACGCTAATCCTAACCCTAACCCTAAACCTCACCCTAACACTAAACCTAACCCTCACATTCACCCTCACCATAACTCTAACCCTAACACTAACAATAACACTAATCCTAACCCTAAACCTAACCCTAACCCTCACCATAATCCTAACACTCACCCTCACCCTAACCATAATCTTTACCCAAACCCTTAACCTAACCCTAACCCTCACCCTCACCGTAACCCTAAGCCTCATCCTAACCCTAACCGAAACCCTAAATCTAGTCAAAAACTTACCCTAACACTAACCCTAACCCTCACTATCACCCGAGCCCTCACCCTCACACTAATCCTTGCCCTAATACTCACCCTAACCCTATACTTAACCGCACCTTAACTCTCACCCTAACCTTAAACCTAACCCTCACCTAAACCTAACCCTCACCCTCACCCTCACTCTCAGCCTAACCCTAAGCCTAAGCCTAACCCTAACTCTAACCCTCACCCTCAACCTCATGCTCAGCCTATCCCTAAGCCTAAGCTTAACACTTACTCTAATCCTGACCCTCACACTAGCCCTCAGCTAAACCAAATCCTAATGCTATCCCTCATCCTAACCCTCACCCTAACCCTAACAATCACCCTAACCCTAATCCTCACTCCCACCCTCACCCTCAGCATAATCCTAACCCTAAGCCTAACCCTAACCCTAACCCTCACATACCCTAACCCTAACCCTAACCCTAATCCTAACCCTAAACCTAACCCTAACCCTAAACATCAACCTAACCCTCACCCTAACCTTAACCCTAACATTAATCCTAACCCTAACCCTGGAACTAACCCTCCCCCTAACCCTAAATCTAACCCTAAAAATCACCATCATCCTTACCCTAATCCTAACCTTAACCTTCACCCTAACCCTAAAGCTCACCTTCACTGTAACCCTAAACCTCATCCTTACCCTCACCCTAACCCTAACCCTTAGCCTAAATCTCACCCAAACACTAACCCCAATCCTCACCATCACCCTATTGCTCACCCTAAACCTAATCCTAACCCTAATCCTCATCCTAACCATCACCATAACCCTAACCCTAAACCTCAACCTAATCCTAAGCCTAAACCTAACCCTCAACCTAACCCGAATCCTCACGCTCACCTTAACCGTAAGCCTAACCCTCACCTTAACCCTAAACATAACTCGAACCTTAACTCTGACCGTAACCCTACCCCTAACTCACACCCTAACCCTAACCCTCACACTCACCCTAAACCTTACCCTAAACCTAATCCTAACACGAAGGTGAACCCTTAACCTCACTCTAACCATCGCGGTAACCCTAACTCTAACACTGACCCTAACACTAACCCTCAACCTCATCCTCACCCTAACCTTAACTCTAATCTTAAACCTCACCCTCACCCTAAACCTAACCCTAAAGCTCACCCTAATCCTAAGCCTAAACCTCACCCTAAACCTAGCCCTCACCCTAATCCTAATCCTAACCCTAACCTTCATCCTAAGCCTCACCCTAAAACTAACCCTAACCCTCACCCTCACCCTCACCCTAACCCTAACTCTAACGCTCAACCTAACCCTATCCCTCACCCTCACTGTAACCCTTACCCTAACACTCACCCTAACCCTAAAATTAACCTAACCCTAACTCACACCCTAACCCTAACTCTAAACCTCACCCAAACCCTAACCATCAACCTCACCCTCACTCTCAACCTAACCCTAAGCCTAATCCTAAACCTAACCCTAACCCTTTCCCTAATCCTAATCCTAACCCTAAACCTAACCCTCACCCTGTTGCTTGGCCTAAGCCTAAGCCTAAGCCTAAGCCTAACTCTAACCCAAACCCTCACCCTAGCCCTAAGCCTAACAGTAACCCTAACTTTAACCGTAAACCTCGCTATCACCCTAACCCTAACTCTAACCCTAACCCTAAACCTAAACCTCATCGTAACCCTAACCCTAACCCTCACCCTCACCCTCACCGTAACCATAACCCTAACCCTAACCCTAACAATAAACCTAACCCTAACCCTCAACCTAACCATAACGCTCACCCTAACCCTAACCCTCACCTTAGCATTTACCCTCAACCTAACTCTAACCCTAACCCTAACCCTCACCCTCACCATAACACTAAACCTAAACCTCATCCTAACCCTAACCCTAACCCTCACCCTCACCCTCACCGTAACCGTAACCGTAACCCTAACAATAAACCTAACCCTAACCCTCAACCTAACCATAACGCTCACCCTAATCCTAACCCTCACCCTAACATTTACCCTCACCCTAACCCTAACCCTAACCCTAACACTAACCCTCACACTAACCCTAACCATCACCCTAACCCTAAACCTCACCCTAAAACTAAACTTAACCCTCACCCTCACCCTAGCCCTCACCCTAACCCTAACCCTCATCCTCACCCTAAGCCTCACACTAAAACTAACACTAATCCTCAACCTAACACTCACCCACACCCTTCCCCTAACCCTAACCCGCACCTAAACACTAACCCTCACCCCACTGTAACCCTCACACTCACCCTAACCTTCACATTTACCCTTACCATCACCCCCAAGCTATACCTTACCCTAACCCTAATCTTCACCCTAACCCTCACCCTAACCCTAATGCTAACCCTAACCCTCAACCTATACCTAACCTTCACCCTCATTGTAACCCTTTCTCTAACCTTCAACCTAACCCTAAACTTAACCCGAACACTAACTCTGACACTCATCCTAACACTCCCCTAACCTTAGCCCTAAACCTCACCCTAACCGGAACCCTAACCCTCACCCTCATGATCAGCCTAAGCTTAAGCCTAACCCTAACCCTAACGTTCACCCTAACCCTAACACCAAACCTAACTCTAACCCTAAACGTCATCCTCAACCTAATCCTAACTCTAACTCTAACCCTAACACTAAACCTGACCCTAACCCTCACCCTAACCCTCATCCTCACCGTAACCGAAACCCTAACCCTAAACCTAACAATAACCCTAACACTAACCCTAACCCTCAACCTAACCATAACCCTCACCCTAAGCCTAACCCTCATCCTAACACTTACCCTCACACCAACCCTAACACTAACCCTCACACTAACCCTAACCCTCACCCAAATCCTAAACCATACCCTAACCCTAACCCTGAACCTAACCCTCAACCTCATGCTCAGCCTAACCCTAAGCCTAAGCGTAACACTTACTCTAACCCTCCCCCTCACCCTAGCCCTCACTCTAATCCTAATCCTAAACCTAACCTTCATCCTAACCCTCACCCTAACCCTAACCCTAACCATCACCCTAAACCTAATCCTTACCTCCACCCTCACTCTCAGCCTAAGCCTAACCCTAATCCTAACCCTCACCCTCACCCTCACCCTCACCTTATCCTAAACCTAACACTAAACATAACCCTAAACCTCAATCTAAGCCTCACTCAAACTTTAACCCTAATACTAAACCTAACCCCAACTCTCGAACTAACCCTCCAACTAACCCTAAATCTAACACTAAACCTCACCCTCATCCTAACCCTAATCCTAAACCTAACCCTAAACCTCACCCTAACCCTAACCCTAACCCTCACCCTCACCCTCAACCTCACCATAACTCTAACCCAAACCTTAACAACAACACTAACCTAACCATAAACCTAACCCTAACCCTAAACTTAACCCTAATCCTAACACTCCCCCTCACCCTAACCGTAATCCTAACCATAACCCTCACCCTAACCCTAAACCTCACCCTCCCTGTAACCCTAACCCTCAAGCTAACCCTCACCCTAACCCTAACCCAAACCTAAACCTTAATCTAACACTAACCCTAACCCTCACCCTCACTCTAGCCCTCATCCTAACCCTAATTCTAACCCTAATCCTCATCCTCACCCTCACCCTAACCCTAAACCTAACGGTAACCCTCAACCTAACCCTAACCCTCACGTTCACCATAACACTAACCCTAACCCTCACCCTAACCCTAAACTTAACCGAACCCTAACTCTCACCCTAACCCTAACCCTAACTCACCCGAACCCTAACCCTCACCCTCACCCTCTCTGTTAGACTAACCCTAAGCCTAAACTTTACCCTAACCCAAACAGTCACACTCACCCTAAACCTTACCCTAAACCTAATCCTAACCCTAAGTGTAACCATCACACTGAACCTAACCCTCATGCTAAACCTAACTCAAATATAACCCTAACCCTAACCCTCAAACTCAGCCTCATCCTAACCATAACTCTAACCCTAAACCTCACCCTCACCCTAACCTTAACCCTAAACCTACACCTCACTCTAACCCTAACCCTAAGCCTAAACGTAACCCTAACCCTGACCCTTACAGTAACCCTCACCCTCAGCCTAAGCCTCAACTTTAACCTTATCCTCATCCTCACCCTAACCCTCACCCTAACCCTAAACCTCATCCTAACACTCACCCTAACCGTAAACCTAACCATCACCGTAACCCTAACCGTCACCGTCAATCTCATGCTCAGCCTAACCCTAAGCCTAAGCTTAAGCCTAACCCTTAGCTAAGCCTCACCCTCACGCTAGCCCTCACCCTAACCCTAATCCTAACCCTAACCATCACCCTAAACCTAATCCTTACCCCCAACCTCACTCTCTGACTAATCCTAAGCCTAAGCCTAACCCTAACCCTAACCCTCACACTCACCATCACCCTCACCCTAATCCTAACCCAAACCCTAATCATAACCCTAAAACTCAACTTAACCGTCACCCCAACCTTAACCCTTAAACTAACCCTAACACTAACCCTCGACCTAACCCTCCAACTAACCCTAAATCTAACCTTAAACCTCACCCTCAACATAACCCTAACACTAACCATAACCCTAAACCTCACTCTAACCCTAATCCTAATCCTCACCCTGACCATCACCCTCACCCTCACCATAACTCTAACCCTAACCCTAACAATAACACTAATCCTAACCCTAAACCTAACCCTAACCCTAATCCTAACAGTCTCCCTCACCCAAACTCTAATCCTAACGCTTACACTAAACCTCACACTAATCCTAACCCTCACCCTTACCCTAGCCCTCACCCTAACCTTAATTCTAACTCTCACCCTCACCCTAAACCTGACCCTCATCCTCACCCTAAACCTCACACTAACCCTAACACTAATCCTCAATCTAACCCTCATCCTATACCTAACACTAACCCTTACACTAACCCTAAACCTAACCCTAACCCTCACCCTTATCTTATCCCTCACCCTCAGCGTAAACCTCACCTTTACCCTTACCATCATCCTCACCCTAACCCTAACCCTCATCCTCACCGTAAACCTAACCCTCAAACTAACCCTCACCCTAAGCCTAACTCTAACCCTAATCCTTAATATAACACTAACCCTAAACCTCACCCTCAACCTAGCCGTCACCCTTTCCCTAATCCTAATCCTTACCCTCACCCTAACCCTAATCTTAACCCTTACCCTAACCCTAATCCTAACCCTAAGTCTCAACCTAACCGTAACACTCAAGCTCACCGTAAATCTAACCCTAACCCTCACCCTAACCCTAAACTTAACCAAACCCTAACTCTCACTGTAAACCTAACCCTGACCCTGACTCTCAACCTCACCCTCAGCCTAACCCTAAGCCTAACCCTAACCATAACCCTCACACTCACCCTAACTCTTATGCTAATCTTAATCCTAAACTTAAGCCTAACCCTCAATCTCAACCTAACCCTCACCCTAACCCTAACTCTAACACTAAACCTAAACATCAATCTCAGCCTCACCCTAACTCTAACTCTAACCGTAAACCTCACCCTCACCCTAACCCTAACCCTAACCCTTACCCTAAACCTCACCCTAACTTTAACCCTAAAGCTCAACCTCAAACTAGCCCTCACCCTAACCCTAACCATAACACTAACCCTTAACCTAACCCTAACAATCACCCTCACTTTAACTCTTACCCTAACCCTCAACCTAACCCTAAACTTAACACGAACCCTAACTCTCACCCCAACCCTAACACTTACCTTCACCCTAACCCTAACCCTCAACCTTACCGTAACCCTCACCCTCAGCCTAACCCTCACCTTTAACCTTACCAACACCCTCACCCTAACCCTAAACCTAACTCTAAACCTCAACCTAACGCTAACCCGAAACCTCAACCTCAAACTAGGCCTCACCATAACCCTAATCCTAAACCTAACCCACATCCTAACCCTCACCCTAACACTAACCCTAACCTTCACATTCACCCTAACCCTAATCCTAACACTAACCCTCAACCTAACCCTAACCCTCATCCTCACCATAACCCTTAACCTAACCCTCAACCTAAACGTAAACTTAACCGAACCCTAACTCTCACCCCAACCCTTACTGTAACCCTCACCCTCAGCCTAACGCTCACCTTTAACCTTACCGACACCCTCAACCTAACTCTATCCCTAACCCTAACCCTAACCCTAAACCTCACCTTAACCCTAAACCTCACCCTCACCCTAAACCTCACCATAACTCTAAACCTAACCCTAACATTAACACTTACCCTAAACCTAACCCTAACCCTAACCCTAACCAAAACCCTCACCCTCAGCCTCAACTGTAGCCTAAATGTAAGCCTAAGCCTAACCCTAACCCTAAACCTCACCATAATCCTAACCCTAACCCTAAACTTAACCTTAACCCTAACCCTAATTCTAACCCTCACCCTCACCCTAAACCTGACCCTCATCGTCACCCTAAACCTCACACTAATCCTAACACTAATTCTAAATGTAACACTCTTCCTATCCCTAACCCTAACCCTTACACTAACCCTAAACCTAACCCTAACCCTCACCCTTATCTTAACCATTACCCTCAGCATAAACCTCAACTTTACCCTTACCATCATCCTCACCCTATCCTCACCCTAACCCTAAACTTCATCCTAACCCTCACCCTAACCGTAAAACTAAACATCACCCAAATCCTAAACCTCACCCCCACCCTCACCCTCAGCCTAACCCTAAGCCTAAGCCTAACCCTAACCCGAAGCCTCACACTCAACCTCACCCTCACCCTAATCCTAACACTAACAATAACCCTAACCCTAAACCTCATCCTAACCCTCATCCTCACCCTCACCCTCAACCTCACTGTTACTCTAACCATATCCCTAACAATAACACTAATCCTAACTCTAAACCTAAACCTAACTCTAACCCTAACCTTAATCCTAACACTCACCCTCACCCTAACCCTAATACTAACCCTGAACATCACTCTAACCCTAACCCTCACATCACCATAACACTAACTCTCATCCTAACCCTCACTCAAAACCTAACCCTTAACCTAAACCTCATCCTAACACTAACCCGAATCCTCACCCTCACCCTAGCCCTCAACCTAACCCTAATCCTAACCCTAATCCTCATCCTAACCCTCACCCTAACCCTAATATTAACCCTAACACTCACCCTAACCCTCAAATTAACCCGAACCCTAAGTCTCACCCTAACCCAAACCCTCACCCTCATCCTAACCCTAACCCTAACCCTCACCCACACATTCAGTCTAAAGGTAGCCTAAACCTAATCCTAAACCTAACCCTCACACTCATCCTAACCCTTATCCTAATGCTAATCTTAAACCTAAGCCTGAACCTCACCCTCACCCTAACCCTCACCCTAAACCTAAATCTAACAATAACCCTAACCCTAACCCTCACCCTCAGCCTCACCCTAACCCTAATTCTAACCCTAAACCACACCCTCACCCTAACCCTAACTCTAAACCTAAGCCACACCTTAACCCTAACCCTAAACCCCACCCTCACAATAGCCCTCCCCATAACCTAATCCTAACCCTAACCCTTATCCTAACCCTCACCCTAAACCTAAGCCTAAACCTCACCCTCACACTCACCCTAACTCTAAACCTAACCCTAACCCTCAACATAACCCTAACCCTCACCCTCACCATAACCCTTACCCTAACCCTCACCCTAACCCTAAACTTAACCCAAAACCTAACCCTCACCCTAACCCTAACCCTCACACTCAACCTCACGCTCAGCCTAACGCTAAGCCTAAACCTAAACCTAACATACACACTCACCCTCACCCTGAACCAAATCCTAAACTTAACCCTAACCCTAACCCTAACCCTCCCCCTTACTCTCACTGTAACCCTAATGCTAACACTAACACTAACCCTTTCCTAACCGTCACCCTAACCCTAACTAACCCTAAACCTCCCGCTCACAATAAACCTAACTCTAACACTAACCCAAACCCCTAAACCTCACCGTAACCCTAAGCCTAACCCAAAACCTCACCCTAACCCTAACCCTAAACCTAAACCTCATCCTAACCCTAACCCGAACCCTCAACTTCACCTTCACCATAACCGTAACTCTAACCCTAACCATAACAATAACCTCACCATAACCCTAACCCTCACCTTAAAACTTACCCACACACTAACACTAACCCTAACCCTAACACTAACCCTCACACTAACCCTAACCCTAACCCTCATTCTAACCTTATCCCTAACACTCACCCTCACCCTAGCCCTCACCCTAACACTAACCCTCATCCTCAGCCTAACCCTCACCCTCACCCTCACCCTAAGCCTAACCCTAACCCTAAACCTAATCCTAAACCTATCCCAAACCCTCACCCTCACCCTAACCCTAAAACTAACACTATCCCTAACCTTAACCCTCACCGTCACCCTAACCCTAACCCTAACTCTAAATCCGAACGTCACCGTCACCCTAACCATGAACATGAACCTCACCCTAACCCTAACCCTAAACCTCACCCACACCCTAGCCCTTACCCTAACACTAATCCTAACCCTAACCCTCATACTAACCCTCCCCCTAACCCTAAACCTAACCCTCACCCTAACCCTCAACCTCATGCTCACCCTCAGACTAAACCTAAGCCTAACCCTAGACCTAACCCTAACAAACACACTCACCCTCAACCTAATCCTAATCCTATCCCTAACCCTAACACTAACCATAACCCTCCCCCTAACTATCACCCTAACCCTAACCCTAACCCTCACCCTAACCTTAATTATAACCCTAAACCTCACCCTCACCCAAACCCTATTAACTCTAACCTAAACTAAACCTCAACCTAACACTAACCCTAAACCTCAACCTCACAGTAACCGTAACACTAAACCTAACCCTAAAAATAACCCTAAACCTAATCCTAACCCTCACCCTTACCATAACCCTCACCCTAACCCATACCCTCAACCTAACACTTACCTTCATCCTAACACTAACCCTAACCCTAACACTAACCCTCACACTAACCCTAACCCTAACCCGAAACCTCAACCTAACCCTCTCCCTCAACCTAATCCTAACATTAAGCCTAATCCTAACACTCACCCTAACCCTCCCCCAAACGGTATATCGAAACCTAACCTCCACCCTAACCCTAACCCTAACCCTCACCCGCCCCCTCACCTTCACTGTAACTCTAACCCTAACCCTAAAAATAACACTAACCCTAACCCGAACCATCACCCTAACCCTAATCCTCACCCAACCCTCACCCTCAGGTAACCCTGAGCATAAGCATAACCCTCACCCTAACCCTCACACTCACCCTCAATCTAACCCTAATCCTAAAGGTAAACCTATCCCTCAACTTCAACCTAAACATCAACCTCAAACTAACCCAAACACAAATCCTAACACTAAACCTCACCCTAACCCTCCCCCAAACAATAACTCTAACCCTCAACCTCACCCTCACCCTAAACCTAACCCTATCCCTAAACCTCACCCTAACCCTAACGCTCAACCTCACCCTCAACCTCACCGTAACTCTAACCCAGACCCTAAGAATAACACTAATCCTAACCCTAACCCTAACAATAACACTCACCCTCAGCCTCACCCTCACCGCAAACTTTAACCTAAACATAACCCTAACAATAACCCTAACCCTAAACCTAACCCTAACCCTAACTCTAATCCTCACCCACAACCTCACCCTCAGCCTAACCCTAAGCTTAACCCTAACCCTAACCCTCACCGAAACCCTAACCCTAACCCTAACCCTAAGAGTAACCCTAAACCTAAACCTAACCCTAAACGTAACCCTAATCCTCAGCCTCACCTTCACCCTAACCCAAACCATAACATTAACACTCACCCTAACTCTAAGCCTAAACCTAACCCTACCCCTAACTCTCACACTCACCCTCACCCTAACCCTAATCCTAAACCTAACTCTATTCCTATACCTAGCCCTCACCCTAACCCTCACCATAGCCCTCACACTTACCCTAATCCTAACACTAAACCTCATCCTAAACCTCACTCTAACATTAACCCTAACACTCACCCTCACACTTACACTCAGCCTAACCCTAAGCCTAACCCGAACCATAACCCTAACCCTCACTGTAACCCTAACCCTAACCTTAACCATGACACTAACCCTAAACCTAAACCTAACCCTAAACCTAACCCTAATCCTCAGCCTCACCCTTACCTTACCCCAAACCCTAACCCTAACCCTCACCCTAACCCTAAGCCTAAATTTAACCCTATCCCTAACCCTCACCCTAACCCTCCAACTAACCCTATATCTAACCCTAAACCACGCCCTCACTCTAAGTCTAATCCTAACCCTAAACCTAAACCCCACCCTGACCCTAACCGTAACCCTCAACCGCACCCGCACCCTCACCTTAATTCTAACACTAACGCTAACAATAAAACTAACCTTATCCCTAACCATCACCCTAACACTATTACTCACCCCCACCCTCAACATCAGCCTAACCCTAAGCCTAAGCCTAACCCTCACCCTAAGCCTTACACTCACCCTCACCCTAAACCTAATCCTAAACCTAACCCTATCCCTAAACCTCAACTTAACCCTCACCCTCACCCTAACCCTAACACTAACCCTAACCCTAAACCTCACCCTAAACCTCCCCCTAATACTAAATCTTACCCTAAACCTCACGCTCACACTAACCCTAACCCTAACCCTAAACCTCACCCTAAAACTCAAACTAACCCTAAACCTCACCCTCATGCTCAACCTCACCGTAACTCTAACCCTAATCCTAACAATAACATTAACCTTATCCCTACCCCTAACACTAATCATAACCCTCACCCTCAGCCTCACCCTCATCGCAAACTTATCCCTAACCATAACACTAACAATACCCCTAACGCTAACCCTAAACCTAAACCTAATCCACACCCCACCCTCACCCTCAGCCTAAGCCTAAGCCTAAGCCTAAGTCCAACACTCAATTTAACCCTAACCCTAACCATAAACCTAAACCTAACACTAACCCTCACCCTAAACCTAACCTAATCCTCAGCCTCACCCTCAACCTAACCCACAACCTCTCCCTAAACCTAAGCCTAATCCTAAACCTAACTCTCACCCTCACCCTCACCCTAAACCTAATCCTAAACCTAACCCTATCCCTAAACGTAACCCAAACACTACCCTCATCCTAGCCGTCACCCTAACCCTAATCCTAACCCTAAAACTAATCCTAAACCTCACCCTAACCCTAACCCTAACCTTCACCCTAACCATAACCCTAAACCTCACCCTCATTCTCTGCCTAAGCCTAAACCTAGCCTAACCCTAACCCTAACATTAACCTTCATGGTAAAGATAACCCTAACACTAACCCTAACTGTAACCCTAAATCTCACCCTCATCCTAAACCTAACTCTAACCCTAACCCCAAACCTAAACCTCATCCTAAACTTAACCCTAACCCTCACCCTCACTGTAACTGTAACCCTAACCCTAACCCTAACCCTAACAATAACCCTAACCCTAATCCTAACTCTCACCCTAACCCTAACCCTCACACTAACCCTAAACCTCACACTCACCCTCAGTTTAAACCTAAGCCTAACCCTAACCCTAACCCTCACAATCACCCTAACCCTTACCCTAATCCTAATCCTAACCCTAAGCCTAACCCTCACCCTCTACCTAACCCTCACCCTAACCCTAACACTAACCCAAACCCTAACCATCAACCTCAGTCTCAACCTAACCCTAAACCTAACCCTAAACCTCACCCTCACCCTAACCCTAAAACTAACCCTAACCATAAACCACACCCTAACCCTAAACCTAAACCTCACCCTCACCCTAGCCCTCACCCTAAGCCTAATACTAACACTAACCCTCATCCTAACCCTCACCCTAACACTAACCCAAACCCTAACCATCAACCTCAGTCTCAACCTAACCCTAAACCTAACCCTAAACCTCACCCTCACCCTAACCCTAAACCTAACCCTAACCATAAACCACACCCTAACCCTAAACCTAAACCTCACCCTCACCCTAGCCCTCACCCTAAGCCTAATACTAACACTAACCCTCACCCTAACCCAAACCCTAACACTAACCATAACCCTCTCCCTTACCCTAACCCTAACCCTCAACCTAAACCTAACTCTCACCCTCACCCTAACCCTTAAACTAACCCTCACCCTAACCATAAAATTAACCCGATATCTAACACTCACCATAACCCCAACCCTAAACCTCACCCTAACCCTCACACTTAGCCTAACCCTCACGTTTACCCTTATCGTCACCCCCACCCTAAACCTCACCCTTACCCTAACATTCAACCTAACACTCACCCTAACCCTAACTGTACACCTAAACCACACCCTCACCATAACCCTAACTCTAACACTATCCCTAACACTAATCCACACCCTAAAACTAACCCTAACACTCAAACTAACCCTAACACTCACCCTCACCCTCACCCTCAGCCTAAACCTAAGGCTAACCCTAACCCTCACACTCACCCTAACCCTAACCCTAATCCTAATCCTAACACTTACCCTAACCCTCACCCTCTGCCTCAGCCTCACCCTAACCCTAATTCTAACTCTAAACCTCAACCTCACCCTAACCCTAACGCTATTCCTAACCATAACCTTAACCCTAACCCTAACCCTCCCCCTAACTTTCACACTCACCCTGACCCTAAGCCTAAACCTAACCCTAACTCTAACCCTCACACTCCCCCTCTCCTTAACCCTAATCCTAATCCTAACCCTAACCCAAAGAGACACCCTCACCCTAAACCTCACCTTAAACCTACCTCTAACACTAACACTAAGCCAAACCCTCACCCTAATACTCACCTTAAACCTATCTGTAACACTAAAACTCAAATTCACACTGACCCTAACCCTAACCCTAAACCTCACCCTAAACCTAACCCTAAACCTCA
Source organism: Dipodomys merriami (assembly GCF_024711535.1). NCBI lineage: Eukaryota > Metazoa > Chordata > Mammalia > Rodentia > Heteromyidae > Dipodomys > Dipodomys merriami. Next base: position 71,949 of record NW_027202359.1, on the reverse strand, counting down.
CCTTCAACCTAGCCCTCACCCTAAACCTAATCCAAAACCAAACCTTCATCCTAACACTCACACTAACCCTAACCCTAACCCTCACCCGAACCCTAAACCTCCCGCTCAACCTAACCCTCAGCCTAACCCTCAGCCTAACCCTAAACTTAACCCTAACCCACACACTCACCCTCACCCTAACCCTAATCTTAACCATATCCCTAACACTTAACCTCACCCTAACCCTAAACCTAAAACTAACCCTAACCCTAACCCTCATCCTAAACCTCACCTGAACGCAAACTCTAAACTTAAACCTCACACTCACCCTAACCCTAACTCTAACCTAACCCTAAACCTAAACCTCCCCTAACCTTAACCCTCATCCTCACCCTCACCGTACCCTTAACCCTAAACCTAAAAATAACCCTAAAACTAACCATAAACCTCACCCTAACCATAACACTCACCCTAACACTAACCCTCACGCTAACATTTACCCTCACCCTAACATTAACCCTAACTCTAACACTAACCCTCACAGTAACCCTAATTCTAACCCTAAGCCTAAACCTCACCCTAACCCTAAACCTCACCCTAACCCTAACACTACCCCTCAGCCTCACCCTAGCCCCCACAATAAACTTAATTCTAACCCTAACCCTCACCATAACCTAACCCTCATCCTCACCCTAAACCTCACACTAACCCTAACCCTAATCCTCAATCTATTCCTCACCCTCACCCTAACCCTAACCCTAACCATCACCCTAATCCTAACCCTCACGCTTAGGGGAACACTCACCTACAGCCTAACCCTCACCTTTACTCCTACGGTCACACTCATCCTAACACTCACCCTAACCCTAACCCTCATCCAAACACTCACCTTAAACCTAACCCTATCCATCACCCTAACCCTAACACTCACCCTCACCCTCACCCTCAGCCTAAACCTAAGCCTAAGCCTAACCCTAACCCTAACACTCACACTCACCCAAGCCCTCAGGCTAAACCTAATCCTAACCCTACCCTCATCATAACCCTCACCCTAACCCTAATCCTAACCATCACCCAAAACATATTCCTCACCCCCACAATCACTGTCAGCCAAAACCTAAGCCTATAACTAACCCAAGCCATAACCCTCACCCTCAGCCTCACCCTCACTGCAATCTTAACCCAAGCCATAACACTAACAATAACCCTAATTTAAACCCTAACCCTAACCCTAATCCTCACCCCCACCCTCACACTCAGCCTAACCCTAAGCCTAACCCTCGGACGAACCCTAATCCTCACTGTAACCCTAAAACTATCCCTAACCCTAAACCTAAGCCTAGTCCTCAGCCTCATCCTCACCCTAACCCAAAACCTAACCCTAACCCTCAACCTAACCCTAACCCTAACCCTAACACTTACACTCAACCTCCCCCTAACCCTAATCCTAAACCTAAGCCTATCCCTAACCCTAACCCTCACCCTAACCCTCACCCTAACCCTAAATCTAAACCTTAACCTCAACTTAACCCTAACCCTAACCCTAACCCTAACCCTCACACACATGCTCAGTCTAAGCCTAAGCTTAAGCCTAAGCCTAAGCCTAACCCTAAACCTAACCCTTACCCTAATCCTAACCATAACCCTCACCCTAACCCTAACCCTAAACCTAATCCTAAACCTAAACCTCATCCTAACCCCAACCCTAATCCACACCCTTACCCTCACCGTAACCCTGAACCTAACCCTAACCCTAACCCTAACCTTCAACCTAACACTAACCCTAAACCTAACACTAACCCTCACACTAACCCTAACCATCACCCTAACCCTAAACCTCACCCTAACACTAACCCTAACCCTCACCCTCATCCTAGACTTCACCCTAACCCTAACTCTCATCCTCACCCTAAAACTCACACTAACCCTAACACTAATCCTCAATCCAACCCTCACCTTCACCCTAACCCTAACCCTAACCCTCACCCTAACCCAAACCCTCACCCTTACAATAACCCTCGCCCTCAGCATAACCCTCATTTTTGGCTTACCATCACGCCCACCCTACCACTCACCCAAACCATAACCCTCACCCAAACCCTCCTCCCTAACCCTAACTCTACCCCTAAACCTCACCCTAACCCTAAGCCTAACTCTAACCCTAACCCAAACACTAAACCTCACCCTAACCCTAACCCTCACACTCACCCTCACCGTAACCGTAATACTAGACCTAAATATAACCCTCACCCTAACCCTAACCCTCAACCTAATACTATCCCTAACCCTCACACTCACCGAAACACTAACCCTAATCCTAATCCTAACCCTAAACCTAACCCACAGCCTCAGCTTAACCCTCACCCTAACCCTAAACCTAACACTCACCCTAACCCTAATCCTCACCCTCAGCCTCACGCTAACCCTAACTCTAACCCTAAAACTCACCCTCACCCTAACAGTAACCCTAACCGTAAACCTCAACCTAACCCTAAGCCTAAAACTCACCCTCACCCTAGCCCTTACCCTAACCCTTATCCTAACGCTAAGCCTCATCCTAAACCTCCCCCTAACCCTAACTCTAACCCTAAACCTCACCCTCACCTTAACCATAACCTTAACCCTAACCCTAAACCTCACCCTAAACTTCACCCTAACCAAAACCCTCACTCTCACCCTCAACCTCAACGTAACTCTAACCCTAAACCTAACAATAACACTAACCCTAACCCCAACGCTGACCCAAACCCTAACCCTAACAATAACCCTCACCCTAAACCTAACCCTCATTTTAACACTTACCCTCACATTAACACTAACTCTAACCCTAACACTAACCCTCACACTAACCCTAAACATCACCCTAACCCTCACCCGCAATTTAACCCTTTCCCTAACCCTCATCCTCACCCTAACCCTCACCCTCACCCTCACCCTCAGCCTAACCCTAATCCTAATCCTAATCTTAAACCTATCCCTAAACCTCAACCAAACCCTAACCCTCACCCTAAAACTAACCATAAAACTAACACTAACCCTAAACCTAACCCTCACCCTCAGCCTCACCCTAAACCTAACTCTAAAACTAAACCTCACGGTCACACTAACCCAAACCCTAAGCCTAAACATAAACCTCACCCTAAACTGAAACCTAAACCTCACCCTCACCCTAGCCCTTACCCTAACCCTAATCCTAAACCTAACCCTCATTCTAATCCTCCCACTAACCCTAACATTAACCCTCACCCTAATCCTAAAACTCAACCTCACCCTCACCCTCAGCCTAAACCTAAGCCTAACCCTGGACCTAAAGCTAACACACACACTCAGCCTCAACCTAATCCTAATCCTATCCCAAACCCTAACCCTAACTATCACCCTAACCCTAAACTTAACCCTCACCCTAACCCTAACCCTATAACCCTATAACCGTAAACCTCACCCTCAACCATACCCTAACCCTAACCCTCACCCTAACCCTCACCCTCACCCTAACCCTAATCCTAAACCTAACCCTATTCCTATCCCTAGCCCTCACCCTAACCCTCACCATCGCTCTCACCCTTACCCTATTGCTAACATTAAACCTCATCATAAACCTCACACTAACCCTAACCCTAAACCTCACCCTCACCCTGATCCTCAGCCTAACCCTAAGCCTAAGCCTAACCCTAAACCTAACCCTAACCCTAAACCTCACCGTAACCCTAACCCTAACCCTAACACTAACACTAGCCCTAAACCTAAACCTAACCCTAAACCTAACCCTAAACTTAACCCCAAACCTCAGCCTCACTCTCACCCTAACCCAAACCCTAACCATAACCCTCAAACTACCTCTAAGCCTAACCCTAACCTAACCCTAACCTTCATGTTAACCCTCACTCTAAACCTAAGCCTAACACTAACCCTAACTCTAACCCTAAATCTCACCCACATCCTAAACCTAACTCTAAACATAACCTAAACCTAAACCTCATCCTAACCCTAACCCTAACCCTCACCCTCACTATAACTGTAACCCTAACCCTAACCCTAACCCTAAAAAGAACCCTAAACTTAATACTAACCCTCACCCTAGCTCTAAACTTAACTGATGCCTAACTCTCCCCCTAACACTAACCTTAACCCTCAACTTTACCCTAACCCTGACCCGTACCCTCACCCTCAGCCTAAACCTAAGCCTAAACCAAAACCTAACCTTAACACGCAGTCACCCTAACCCTTACCCAAATCCTATTCCTAACTCTAAGCCTAACCCTCATCCTCAACCTAACCCTCACCCTAACACTAACTCTAACACTAACCCTAACCCTAACCCTCAACCTCAGTCTCAACTTAACCCTAAATCTAACCCTAATCCTTTCCCTCACCCTAACCCCAAACCTAACCCTAACCCTAAGCCTCACCCTAAACCTAATCCGAAACCTCATCCTCAGCCCACCCCTCACCCTAACCCTAATCCTAACCATAACCCTCATCCTAACCCTCACCGTAACCCTCACCAGCACCCTCACCCTCACCTTAACTCTAACACTAACCCTAAAAATAAAACTAACCTTAACCCTAACCATCATCTAACCCTATTCCTCACCCCCACCCTCACCCTAAGCCTAAACCTAAGCCTAAGCCTAACCCTGACCCTAAGCCTTACACTCACCCTCACCCTAAACCTAATCCTAAACCTAACCCTATATCTAAACCTCAAACTAACCCTCACCCTCACCCTAAATCTAACCCTAAATCTCACCTTCACCTTAACACTAAACCTAACCCTAACCCTATAATTCACCCTAAAACTCAACCTAAACCTAACCCTCACCCTCACGCTCAACCTCACCGTAACTCTAACCCTGACCCTAACAATAACACTAACACTAACCCTAACACTAACCATAACACTCACCCTCAGTCTCACCCTCACCGCAAACTTAAACCTAAACATAACCATAACAAGAAACCTAGCCCTAAGCCTAATCCTAACCCTAACTCTAATCTTCAGCCCCAGCTTAAACCTAAGCCTAACCCTAACCCTAATCCTAACCCTCACCGTAACCCTAACCCTAACCCTAAAACTAACACTAACCCTACACCTAAACCTAACCCTAAACCTAACCCAAATCCTCAGCCTCACCCTCACCCTAACCCAAACCCTAACCCTAACCCTCACCCTAAATCTAAGCCTAAACCTAACCCTAACCCTAGCTCTCACACTCACCCTCACACTAACCCTAATCCTAAACCTAACCCTATTCCTATGCCTAGACCTCACCCTAACCCTCACCATAGCCCTCACCCATACCTTAATCCTAACACCAAACCTTATCCTAAATCTCAGCCTAACCCTAACCCTAACCCTCACACTCACCCTCACCCTCAGGCTAACCCTAAGCCTAACCGTAAACCTAACCCTAACTTTAACCCTCACCTGCAACCTCACCCTCACTTTAACTCTAACCCTAACCCTAAAAATAACACTAAACCTAACCCGAACCATCACCCTAAACCTAATCCTTACCCCACCCTCACCCTCGGCCTAACCCTAAGCATAAGCCTAACCCTCACCCTCACCCTCACACTCACCCTCAAACTGAACCTCATCCTAAAGGTAACCCTATCCCTCAACCTCAACATAACCTTCACCCTCACACTAACCCAAACACTAACCTAAACTGTAAACCTCACCCTAACCCTCCCCATAAAAATGACTCTAACTCTAAACCTCAGACTCACCCTAACCCTCACCCTCACCCTCAAACTCACCGTAACTTTAACCCTAAACCTAACAATAACACTAACCCTAACCCTAACCCTAACGATAACCCTCACCTTCAGCCTCACCCGCACCGCAAACTTAAACCTAATTATAACTCTAACAATAAACCTAACCCTAAGCCTAAGCCTAACCCTAACTCTAATCCTCACCCCAACCCTCACCCTCAGCCTAACCCTAAGCCTAACCATAACCCTAACACTAACCCTCACCGTAACCCTAACCCAAACACTAACCCTAACCATAAACCTAAACCTAACGCTAAACCTAACCCTAATCCTCAGCCTCACCCTCACCCTAAACCAAACCCTAACCCTAATCCTCACCCTAACTCTAAGCCTAAACTTACCACTAACCCTAACTCTCATACTCACCCTCACCCTAACCCTAATCCTAAACCTAAATCTATTCCTATCCATAGCCCTCACCCTAGCCCTCACCATAGCCCTCACCCTTACCCTAATCCTAACACTAAACTTCAACCTAAACCTCACCGTAACCCTAACCATAAACGTCACCCTCACCCTCACCCTCAGCCTAACCCTAAGCCTAAGGCTAAGCCTAACCCTAACCCTAACCTTAACCCTCACCGTAACCCTAACCCTAACCCTAACACTAACCCTAAACCTAAACTTAACCCTAAATCTAACTCTAAACGTAACCCTAATCCTTAGCCTCACCCTCACCCTAACCCAAACCATAACCCTAACCCTCCCCCTAACTCTAAGCCTAAACCTAACCCTAACCCTAACTCTCACCCTCACCCTCACCCTAACTTTAATCCTAAACCTAACCCTATCCCTATCCCTAGCCCTCACCCTAACCCTCAAACTAGCCCTCACCCTTAGCCTAATCCTAACCCTAAAACTCATCAATGACCTCACCCTAAACCTAACCCTAACCCTCACCATAACCCTAACCCTAAACCTCACCCTCATGCTCAGCCTAAGCCTAAGCCTAACCCTAACCCTAACGATAACCCTCACCCTCAACCTAAACCTAACACTAACCCTAACTCTAACCCTAAATCTCACCCTCATCCTAAACCTAACTCTAAACATAACCTAAACCTAAACCTCATCCTATGCCTAAACCTAACCCTCACCCTCACTGTAACTGTAACCCTAACCCTAACCCTAACCCTAACAATAACCCTAACCCTAACCCTAACCCTCACCCTAACCCTAAACTTAACCGAACCCTAATTCTCACCCTAAAACTAAAACTTACCCTCACCCTTATCCAAACCCTCACCCTTACCCTCACCCTCAGCCTAAACCTAAGCCTAACCCTAACCCTAACACTAACCCTCACAGACACCCTAACCTTTACCCTAATCCTAATCCTAACTCTAAGCCTAACCCTCACCCTCAACCTAACCCTCACCCTAACCCTAACTCTAACACTAAACCTAACCTTAACCCTAAACCTCACCCTCACCCTAACCCTAAACCAAAACCGCACACTAATCCTAATCCTAAACCTCACTCTCAGCCTAGCCCTCACCCTAACCCTAATCCTAACCCTAACCCTCATCCTAACCCTCACCCTAACCCTCACCCGCACCCTCACCCTCACCTTAACTGTAACACTAATCCTAACAATAAAACTAACCTTAACCCTAAACATCACCCTAAACCTATTCCTCACCCCCAACCTCACCCTCAGCATAACCCTAAGCGTAAGCCTAACCCTCACCCTAAGCCTTACATTCACCCTAACACTATATCTAAACCTAAACTTAACCCTATCCCTAAATCTCAACCTAACCCTCACCCTCACCCTAACCCTCACACTAACCCTAACCCTAAACCTCAACCTAACCCTCCCCCTAACCCTAACTCTACCCCTAAACCTCACCCTCACCTTAACACTAACCCTAACCCTAACCTTATAATTCACCCTAAAACTCAACCTAAACCTAACCCTCACCCTCACGCTCAAACTCACCATAACTCTAACCCTAATACTAACACTAACCCTACCCCTAACACTAATTATAACCCTCACCCTCAGCCTCACCCTCAACGCAAACTAAACCCTAACCATAACACTAACAATACCCCTAACCATAACCCTAACCCTAACACAAATCCACACCCCCAACCTCACGCTCAGCCTAAGCCTAAACTTAAGCCTAACCCTCAACTTAACCCTTACCCTAACCCTAACCCTAATCCTAACCCTAACCCTAACCCTAACCGTCAGCCTCACCCTCAACCTAACCCAAAACCTCACCCTAACCCTAAGCCTAACCCTAACCCTAACCCTCACATTCACCCTCACCCTAAACCTAATCCTAAATCTAACACTATCCCTAAATGTAACCCACACCCTAACCCTCACACTAGCCTTCACCCTAACCTTAATCCTAACCCTAAAACTCATCATAAGCCTCATCCTAACCCTAACCCTAACACTCACCCTAACCCTAACCATAAACTTCACCCTCATTCTCTGCCTAAGTCTAAGCCTAAGCCTAGCCCTAACCCAAACGTTAACCCTCACCCTAAACCTAACCCTAACACTAACCCTAACTCTAACCCTAAATCTCATCCTCATCCTAAACCTAACTCTAACCCTAACCCAAAACCTAAACCTCATCCTAACCTTAACCCTAATCCTCAACCTCACTACAATTGTAACCCTAACCCCAACCCTAACCCTAACAATAACCCTAACCCTCACCATAACCCTAACCCTAACCCTAACTCTAACCCTAAACCTCACTCTAAACCTAATCCTAAACCTCAGCCCCAGCCTAGCACTCACCCTAACCCTAATCCTAACCATAACCCTCATCCTAACCCTCACCGTAACCCTCACCCGCAACCTCACCCTCACCTTAACTCTAACACTAACCCTAACAATAAAACTAACCTTAACCCTAATCATCACCCTAACACTATTCCTCACCCCGACCCTCACCCTAAGCCTAACCCTAAGCCTAAGCCTAACCCTCACCCTAAGCCTTACACTCACTCTCACCCTAAACCTAATCCTAAACCTAACACTATCCCTAAACCTCAACCTAACTCTCACCCTCACCTTAACCCTAACACTAACCCTAACCCTATACCTCCCCCTAACCCTCCCCCTAACCCTAACTCTAACCCTAAACCTAAACCTAACCCTAACCCTCACCCTCACGCTCAACCTCACCGTAACTCTCACCCTGACCCTAAGAATAACACTAACCCTAAAGCTAACCCTAATGATAACACGCACCATCAGTCTCACCCTCACCGCAAACTTAAACCTAAACATAACCCTAACAAGAAGCCTAGCCCTAAGCCTAACCCTAACCCTAACTCTAATCTTCAGCCCCAACGTCACCCTGAGCCTAAACCTAAGCCTAAGCCTAACCCTAACCCTAACCCTAACCTTAACCCTAACCCTAACACTAACCCTAACACTAACCCTAAACCTAATCCTAATCCTCAGCCTCACCCTCACCCTAACCCAAACCCTAACACTAACCCTCACCTTAACTCTAAGCCTAAACTTAACCCTAACCCTAACTCTCACACTCACCCTCACCCTAACCCTTATCCTAAACCTAACCCTATCCCAATCCCTAGCGCTCACCCTAACCCTCACCATAGCCCTCACCCATACCCTAATCCTAACACTAAACCTTATCCTAAACCTCACCCTAACTCTAACCCTAACCCTCACCCTCACCCTCATCCTCAGCCTAACCCTAAGCCTAACGGTAAACCTAACCCTAACCCTAAGCCTCACCGTAGCCGTAACCATAACCATAACCCTAACACTAACCCTAAACCTAAACCTAACACTAAACCTAAGCCTAATTCTTTGCCTCACCCTCACCCTAACCCAAACCCTAACCCTAACCCTCACCATACCCCTAAACTTAACCGAACCCTAACTCTCACCCTAACCCTAACTCTAAACCTTACCCTTTACCTAAGCCTCAACCTCACCCTCACCCTCAGCCTAAACCTAAGCCTAACCCTAAACCTAACCCTCACACTCAGCAAAACCCTTACTCTAATCCTAATCCTAACCCTAAGCCTAACCCGAACCCTCCACCTAACTCTCACCCTAACCCTAACTCTAACACTAACCCTAATCCTAACCCTCAACCTCAGTCTCAACCTAACCCTAAATCTAACCCTAAACCTCACCCTCACCCTCACCCTCACCCTAACCCTAACGCTAAACCTCACCCTAACCCTAATCCTAAACATCACCCTCAGCCTAGCCCTCACCCTAACCCTAATCCTAACCCTAACCCACATCCTAACCCTCACCCTAACACTAACCCTAACCCTCACCATCACCCTAACCCTAATCGTATCCCTAACCCTCAACCTAACCCTAACTCTCACCCTAACCATAACCCTCACCCTAACCCTCACCCTAACCCTAAACTTAACCTGAACCCAAACTCTCACCATAACCCTATCCCTAACCCTCACCCTAACCCTCACTTTTATCTTAACCCTCAACCTTAGCCTAACACTGACGTTTACTCTTACCATCACCCCCAACTTAACACTTACCCTAACACTAACACTCAACCTAAACCTTACCCTAGCCCTAACTCTACACCTAAACCTCACCCTCACCCTACCCCTAACTCTAACACTAACCCTAACACTAAACCACACCCTAACCCTAACCCTAACATTCAAACTAACCTTAACACTCACCCTCACCCTCACCCTCAGCCTAAACCTAAGGCTAACACTAAACTTCACACTCACCCTAACCCTAATCCTAAGTCTAATTCTAACCCTAACCCTAACACTCACCCTCTCCCTCAGCCTCATGCTAACCCTAATTCTAACCTTAAACCTTACCCTCAACCTAACCATAACGCTAATCCTAACCCCCAACCTAACCCTAACCCTAACCCTCACCCGCACCCTCACCCTCACTTTAACTCTAACCCTAACCCTAAAAATAACACTAACCCTAACCCGAACCATCACCCTAACCCTAATCCTCACCCCACCCTCACACTCGGCCTATCACTAAGCGTATGGCTAACTCTCACCCTAACAATCACACTCACCCTCAAACTGACCCTCATTCTAAAGGTAACCCTATCCCTCAACCTCAACATAACCTTCACCCTCACAATAACATAAACACTAATCTTAACTCTAAACCTTACCCTAACCCTCCCCCTAACAATAACTTTAACCCTAAACCTCACCCTCACCCTAACCCTAATCCTAACCCTAAACCTCACCCTAACCCTAACCCTTACCCTCACCCTCAAACTCACCGTAACTTTAACCCTAACCCTAACAATAACACTAACCCGAACCCTAACCCTAACGATAACTCTCACCCTCAACCTCACCCTCACTGCAAACTTAAACCTAAATACAACTCTAACAATAAACCGAACCCTAAGCCTAACGCTAAAGCTAACTCTAATCATCAACCCAATCCATACCCTCAGCCTAACCCTAACCCTAACCCTAACCCTAACCTTAACCCTCACCGTAAACCTAAGCCTAAACCTAACCCTAACCCTAACCTTAACCCTCACCATAACCCTAACCCTAACCCTAACAATAACCCTAAACCTAAACTTAACCCTAAACCTAACTCTAAACTTAACCCTAATCCTTAGCCTCACCCTCACCATAACCCAAACCATAACCCTAACCCTCCCCCTAACTCTAAGCCTAAACCTAACCCTAACCCTAACTCTCACACTCACCCTCACCCTAACCTTAATCCTAAACCTAACCCTATCCCTATCCCTAGCCCTCACCCTAACCCTCAAACTAGCCCTCACCCTTAGCCTAATCCTAACCCTAAAACTCATCAATGACCTCACCCTAAACCTAACCCTAACCCTCACCCTAACCCTAACCCAAAACCTCACCCTCATGCTCAGCCTAAGCCTAAGCCTAACCCTAACCCAAACGTTAACCCTCACCCTAAACCTAACCCTAACACTAACCCTAACTTTAAACCTAAATCTCACCCTCATCCTAAACCTAACTCTAAACATAACCTAAACCTAAACCTCATCCTAACCCTAACCCTAACAATAACCCTAACACTAACCCTAACCCTCACCCTAACCCTAAACTTAACCGAACCCTAATTCTCACCCTAAACCTAACCCTAACCCTCACCCTTACCCAAACCCTCACCCTTACCCTCAGCCTAAACCTAAGCCTAACCCTAACCCTAACAGTAACCCTCACAGCCACCCTAACACTTACCCTAATCCTAATCCTAACTCTAAGCCTAATCCTCACCCTCAACCTAACCATCACCCCAACCCTAACTCTAACACTAACCCTAACCCTAACCCTCAACCTCAGTCTCACCCTAACTCTAAATCTAACCCTCAACCTCACCCTGACCCTAACACTAAACCAAAACCGCACACTAATCCTAATCCTAAACCTCACCCTCAGCCTAGCCCTCACCCTAACCCTAATCCTAACCCTAACCCTCATCCTAACCCTCACCCTAACCCTCACCCGCACCCTCACCCTCACCTTAACTGTAACACTAATCCTAACAATAAAACTAACCTTAACACTAAACATCACCCTAAACCTATTCCTCACCCCCAACCTCACCCTCAGCATAACCCTAAGTGTAAGCCTAACCCTCACCCTAAGCCTTACATTCACCCTAACACTAAACCTAACCCTAAACCTAACCCTATTCCTAAATCTCAACCTAACCCTCACCCTCACCCTAACCCTCACTCTAACCCTAACCCTAAACCTCAACCTAACCCTCCCCCTAACCCTAACTCTAACCCTAAACCTTACCCTCACCTTAACACTAACCCTAACACTAACCCTATACCTCAACCTAAAACTCAACCTAACCCTAACCCTCACCTTCACGCTCAAACTCACCGTAATTCTAACCCTAACACTAACAATAACACTAACACTAACCCTCCCCCTAACACTAATTATAACCCTCACCCTCAGCCTCACCCACAAGGCAAAATAAACCCTAATCATAACACTAACAATACCCCTAACCATAACCCTAACCCTAACACAAATCCACACCCCCACCCTCACTGTCAGCCTAAGCCTAAGCCTAAGCCTAACCCTCTACTTAACCCTAACCCTAACCCTAAACCTAACCCTAACCCTAACCCTAAACCTAACCCTAACCCTAACCCTAACCCTAATCCTCAGCCTCACCCTCAATCTAACCCAAAACCTCACCCTAACCCTAAGCCTAAACCTAATCCTAACCCTCACACTCACCATCACCCTAACCCTAATCCTAAATCTAACCCTACCCCTTAACGTAACCCACACCCTAACCTTCACCCTAGCCCTCACCCTAACCCTAATCCTAACCCTAAAACCCATCATAAGCCTCACCCTAACAATAACCCTAACACTCACCCTAACCCTAACCCTAATCCTCACCCTCATTCTCTGCCTAAGTCTAAGCCTAAGCCTAACTCTAACCCAAACGTTAACCCTCACCCTAAACCTAACCCTAACACTAACCCTAACACTAACCCTAAATCTCACCCTCATCCAAAACCTAACTCTAACACTAACCCAAAACCTAAACCTCATCCTAACCTTAACCCTAACCCTCACCCTCACTACAACTATAACCCTAACCCCAACCCTAAACCTAACAATAACCCTAACCCACACCCTAACCCTAACCCTAACACTAACACTAAACCTCACCCTAACCCTAATCCTAAACCTCACCCTCAGCCTAGCCCTCAACCTAACCTTAATCCTATCCCTAACCCTCATCCTAAAACTCACCCTAAAACTAACCCTAACCCTCACCCTCACCCTAAACCTAATCCTAACCCTAACCCTCAACCTAACCCTAACTCTCACCCTAACCATAAACCTAACCCTCACTGTAACCCTAACCCTAACCCTAACACTAAACCTAAACCTAGTCCTCAGCCTCACCCTCACCCTAATCCAAAACCTAACCCTAACTCTCACCCTAACCCTAAGCCTAACCCTAACCCTAATGCTCACACTCAACCTCACCCTAACTCTAATCCTAAACCTAACCCTATCCCTAACACTAACCCTCACCCTAACCCTAAACCTAAACCAAAACCTCAACCTAACCCTAACCCTAATCCTAACCCTCACACTCATGCTCAGTCTAAGCCTTAGCTTAAGCCTAAGCCTAACCCTAACCCTATCCCTTACCCTAATCCTAACAATAACCGAACCCTAACCCTAACACTAACCCTAACTCTAACCCTAAACCTCACCCTCATGCTAACCCTAACCCTAACCTAATGCTAAACCTGAACCTCATCCTAACCCCAACCCAAACCCACCCGCTTAGCCTCACCGTAACCCTAACCCTACCACTAAACCTAACCCTAACCCTAACCCTAACCCTAACCCTCAACCTAACACTAACCCTAAACCTAACACTAACCCTCACACTAACCCTAACCCTCACCCTCACCCTAGCCCTCACCCTAACCCTAACTCTCATCCTCACCCTAAACCTCACACTAACCCTAACACTAATCCTCAATCTAACCCTCACCTTCACCCTAAACCTAACCCTTACCCTCACCCTAACCCTAACCCTCACCCTAACCGTAACCCTCACCCTCAGCATAACCCTAAAATTTATCCTTACCATCACCCCCAACCTAACCGTCACCCTAACCATAACCCTAACCCAAACCCTCCTTCCTAACCCTAAATCTACCCCTAAACCTTACCCTAAACCTAAGCCTAATTCTAACCCTAAACCAAACACTAAACCTCAACCTAACCCTATTCTTCACACTCACCCTCAGCTTAACCGTATTCCTAGCCCTAACCATAACTCTCACGCTAACCCTAACACTCAACCTAACACTATCCCTAACCCTCACACTCACCGAAACCCTAACCATAATCCTAATCCTAACCCTAACCCTAACCCTCACCCTCAGCTTAACCCTCACCCTACCCCAAACCCTAACACTCACCTTAACCCTAATCCTCAACCTCAGCCTCACGCTAACCGTAACTCTAGCCCTAAACCTCACCCTCACCCTAACCCTAACCCTAACCCTAAACCTCAACCTAACCCTAACCCTAAAACTCACCCTCAACCTAGCCCTTACCCTAACCCTAATCCTAACCCTAACCCTCATCCTAAACCTCCCCCTAACCCTAACTCTAACATTAAACCTCACCCTCACACTAACCCTAACACTAACCCTAACCCTTAACCTCACACTAAACCTCACCCTAACCAAAACCCTCAGCCTCAACCTCAACATAACTCTAACCTTAAACCAAACAATAACACTAACCCTAACCCTAACCCTGACCCTAACCCTAACACTAACAATAACCCTCAGCCTAACCCTAACCATCACCTTAACACTAACCTTCACACTAACACTAACTCTAACCCTTACACTAACCCTCAAACTAACCCTAAACATCACCCAACCCTCACCCTCACTCTAAACCTATCCCTAACTCTCACCCTCACGCTAGCCCTCACCTTAACACTAACCCTCATCCTCAACCTATCACTCACCCTCACCCTCACCCTCAGGCTAACTCTAACCCTAATCCTAATCCTAAACCTATCACTAAACCTCACCCTCATCCTAAACCTAACCCTCATCCTAACACTAACACTAAACCTCACCCTCACCCTCAACCTCAACATAACCCTAACTCTAAACCTAAACCTCACTGTCACCCTAATCCTAACACTAATCCTAAACATAAACCTCACCCTAAACCTAACCCTAAACCTCACCCTCACCCTAGCCCTAACTCTAATCCTAACGCTAACGCTCATCCTAACCCTCCCATTACTCCTAACCCTAATCCTCACCCTAAAACTAACCCTCAACCTGACCCTCACCCTCAGCCTAAACCTAAGCCTAACCCTAGACCTAACGCTAACACACACACCCTCAACCTAATCCTAATCCTATCCCTAACCCTAACCATAACCATAACCCTCCCCCTAACTATCACCCTAACCCTCATCCTAACCCTAACTATAACCCTAAACCTCACCCTCACCCAAACCCTAACTCTAACCCTAACCCCAACCAAACCTCAAACTAACCCTAACCCTAACCCTCACCCTCACAGTAACTGTAACACTAAACCTAACCAACACAATAACCCTAACACTAATCCTAACCCTCACCCTTACCCTAATCCTAACACTAAACTTCATCCTAAACTTCACCCTAACCCTAACGCTAACCCTCACCCTCACCCTCACACTCAGCCTAACCCTAAGCATAACCCTTACCTTAACCCTAACCGTAACCTTAACCCTCACCATAACCGTAACCCTAAGCCTAAGCCTAACCGTGACACTAACCCTAAACCTAAACCTAACCCTAAACCTAACCCTAAACTTAACCCTAATCCTCAGCCTCACACTCACCCTAACCCAAACCATAACCCTAACCCTCCCCTAACACTAAGCCTAAACCTAACCCTAACCAGAACTCTCACATTCACCCTCACCCTAACCCTAACAGTAACTCTAACACTAACCCTCACCCTCACCCTAACCCTAAACTTAATCGAACCCTAATTCTCACCCTAAACCTAACCCTAACCCTCACCCTTTCCCAAACCCTCACCCTTACCCTCACCCTCAGCCTAAACCTAAGCCTAAGCCTAACCCTAACCCTCACAGTCACCCTAACCCTTACCCTAATCCTAATCCTAACTCTAAGCCTAACCCTCACCCTCAACCTAACCCTCACCCTAACACTAACTCTAACACTAACCCTAACCCTAACCCTCAACCTCGGTCTCACCCTAACCCTAAATCTAACCCTAAACCTCAACCTCACCCTAACCCTAACCCAAAACCGCACACTAATCCTAATCCTAAACCTCACCCTCAGCCTAGCCCTCACCCTAACCCTAATCCTAACCTTAACCCTCATCCTAACCCTCACCCGAACCCTCACCCGCACCCTCACCCTCACCTTAATTCTAACACTAACCCTAACAATAAAACTAACCTTAACCCTAAACATCACCCTAACCCTATTCCTCACCCCCACCCTCACCCTCAGCATAACCCTAAGCGTAAGCATAACCCTCACCCTAAGCCTTACATTCACCCTAACACTAAACCTAACCCTAAACCTAACCCTATCCCTAAATCTCAAACTAACCCTCACCCTCACCCTAACCTTCACACTAACCCTAACCCTAACCCTCACCCTCACCCTCATCTTAACTCTAACCTTAACCCTAACAATAACACTAATTTGAACAATAAACCTCACCCTAACCCTAATCCTAACCCTAATTCTCCTCATAACCCTCAGCCTAAACTTAAACCTAACCCTCACCCTAACCCTAACCCTAACCATCAACCTAAACCTAACACTCACGCTCACCGTAACCCTAATCATAACGCTCACCCCAACCCTAACCCTCACCCTAACAATTACCCTCACCCTAACACTAACCCTAACAGTAACACTAACCCTCACACTAACCCTAACCATCATCCTAAACCTAAACATCACTCTAAACCTAACCCTAGCCCTCAACCTATCCCTAATTCTCAATCAAACCCTAACCCTCAACATTCCCCTAACCCTCTCACCCTAACCCTAACCCTTACCCTCACCCTAAACCTAACCCTCACCCTCAACCTAACCCTAACCCTAACCCTAACTTTAACACTACCCCTAACCCTAACCCTAATCCTAATCCTAAACCTAACCTTAACCCTTATCCTCAACCTAACCCTAACAGGAACCCTAAACCTAACCCTCACCCTCAGCCTCACCCTAATATTAATTCTAACACTAAACCTCACCCACATCCTAATGCTAATGCTAACACTAACGCTAACCCTAACCTTCCCCCTAACTCTAAACCGAAACCAAACCCTAACACTAACCCTAAACCTAAACCTCAACCTAACCCTCACCCTAACCTTAACTCAATCCCTAAACCTCACCCTCACCCTAACTCTCATTCTAATACTAACCCAAACCCTAAACTTCACCCTAACCCTAACCCTAAACCTCACCCTAACCCTCACAGTAACTGTAACCCTAAACCTAAACCTAACAATAACCCTAAACCTAATCCTAACCCTCACCTAACCATAACCTTCACCCTAAACCAAACCCTCACCCTAACACTTACCCTCACCCAAACACTAACCCTAACCCTAACACTAACCCTAAACCTCAACCTAAACCTCACCATCACCCTAACCCTAACAATAACCCAATCCCTAACCCTCACCTGAACCCTCTCCCTAATCCTATATTTAACCCTAAACTTCACCCTCACCCTCACCCTAACTCTAACCCTAACACTAAAACCCATCCTAACCCTAACCCTAACCCTCACCTGCACTGACACCCTCATCGTAACTCTATCCCTAACCCTAACAATAACACTAACCCTAACCCGAACCATCACACTAACCCTAATCCTCACCCCCACCCTCACCCTCAGCCTAAGCCTAACCCTCACCCTCAACTTCACCCTAACCCTAGTCCTAAACCAAACTCTATCCCTAAACCTCAACCTAAGCCTCACCCTCACCCTAACCCTAACACTGACCTTAACCCTAAACCTCATCCTAACCCTGCCCCTAACCCTAATTCTAACCCTAAACTTCACCCTCACCTTAACCCTAACCCTATCCCTAACCCTAAGCCAAACCCTAACCCGAATCCTAATCCTCAACGTAACCATAACCAGAGTGGTAACCCTAAACCTAACAATAACCCTAACCCTAAACCTAACACTAATCATAAGCTTCAACCTCACCCTAACCCAAAACCAAACCCTAACCCTGACCCTCACCGTCAGCCTAAACCTAAGCCTAAACCTAACCCTAACCCTAACCCTCACCGTAACCCTAACCCTATCCCTAAACCTAAAGCTAACCCTAACCCTAAACCTAAACCTAATCCTAATCCTCAGACTCACCCTCACCCTAACCCAAACCTAACCCTAAGCCTCACCCTAACCCTAAGCCTAACCCTGACCCTAACCCTAACCCTAAAACTCACCCTAAGCCTAACCCTAATCCTAAACCTAACCTATCTCTAAACCTAACCCTCACCCTAACCCTCAGCCTAGCACTCACCCTAACCCTAATCCTAAACCTAAACCTCATCCTAACCCTCACCCTAACCCTAACCCATACCCTAACCCTAAACCTAACCCTCAACCTCATGCTTGGCCTAAGCCTAAGCCTAAGCCTAAGCCTAACCTAACCCAAACACTAACCCTCACCCTAACCCTAACTCTAACACTAACCCTAACTCTAAACGTAAACCTCACTCTCACCCTAAGCCTAACTCTCACCCTAACCCTAAATCTAAACCTTATCCTAACTCTAACCCTAACCCTCAACATCACCCTCACCGTAACCATAACCCTAACCCTAACCATAACAATAACCCTAACCCTAACCCTCACCCTCACACTTACCCTCACCTAACTCTAACACTAACCCTAGCACTAACCCACACACTAACTCTAACCATCAACCTAACCCTAAACCTCACCCTAAAACTAAACCTAAACCTCACCCTCACCCTAGCCCTCACCCTAACCCTAACCCTCATCCTCACCCTAAACCTCACACTAACCCTAACACTAATCCTCAATCTAACCCTCACCCACACCGTTCCTCTAACCCTAACCCTCACCCTAACCATAATCCTCACCCGAACGTAACCCTTACACTCAGCCTAACCCTCATGTTTACACTTACCATCACCCCACCCTAACACGTACCCTAACCCTAACGCTCACCCTAACCCGCACCCTAACCCTAACTCTACACCGAAACCTCATCCTCACCCTAAGCCTAATCCTACCACTAACCATAAACCTTACCCTAACCCTAACCCTAACCCTCACCCTCACCTTAACTCTAAACCTAACCCTAACAATAACACTTATTTTAACCCTAACCCTAACCCTAACCCTAACGCTTATCCTAACCCTCACCCCTCAACCTCAGCCTTACCTGAATCCTAATTCTAACACTAAACCGCACCCACATCGTAACCCTAATGCTCACCCTAACCCTAACCCTAAAACTCCCCCTAACTCTCAACCTAACCCTAACACTAACCCTAACCCTAAAACTCAACCTAACTTTCACCTAACCCTAAATCTATACCTAAACCTCACCCTCACCCTAACTGTCACTCTAACCCAAACCCAAACCCTAAACCTCACCCTAACTATAACCCTAACCCTCACCCTCACCCTCACAGTAACCGTAACCCTAAACCTAAACCTAAAAATAGCCCTAACCCTAATATTAACCCTCACCATAACCATAAACCTCACCATAACCCAAACACTCACCCTAACACTTACCCTCACCCTAACACTAACCCTAACCCTAACACTAACCTTCACACTAAACCTAACCCTAACAGTAAACCTATACCTCAAACTAACCCTCACCCTCACACTAACAGTAACACTAACCCTATCCCTAACCCTCACCTTAACCCTCTCCTGAACCCTATATCTAACCCTAAACCTCACCCTCTCCCTAACCCTAACCCTAACCGTAACCCTAAACCCCACCCTAACCCTAAAACTAACGCTCACACGCATCCTCACCCTCACTGTAACTCTAACCCTAACCCTAACAATAACACTAACCCTAAACCGAACCATCATCTTAACCCTAATCCTCACACCCACCCTAACCCTCAGCCTAACCCTAACCCGAACCCTCAACCTAACACTTACCCTCACCCTAACACTAACCCTAAACCTTACACTAAATCTCACACTAACCCTAAACATCACCCAAACCCTAAACCTCACCTAAACCCTAAACCTAAAACTCACCCTCACCCTAGCCCTCACTCTAATGCTAATCCTCAATCTAACCCTCACCCTCACCCTCAGCCTAAACCTAAGGCTAACACTAACCTTAACCCTAACCCTCACACTCACAGTAACCCTAAACCTAATCCTAATCCTAACCCTAAACCTAACCCTCACTGTCACCCTAACCCTAACACTAAACCTAACACTAACCCTAACCCTAAACCTCACTATCAATATCAAGCTCAGCCTGTTCCTAAGACTAACCCTAACCCTTACCCTAACCCTCACCCTCACCCTAGCCCTCACCCTAAACCTAATCCTAACCCTAACGCTCCTCCTAACCCTCATCCTAAACCTAACCCTAACCATCACCCTAAACCTAATCTTCACTTCCACCCTCACCCTCAGCCTAACCCTAAGCCTATGCCTAACCCTAACCCGAACCCTCACACTCACACTGACCCTAACCCTAATCCTAACCCTAACCCTAACCCTAAACCTCAACATAACCCTGACACTAATCTTAACCCAAACAATTACCCTAAACCTAACCCGCGACCAAACCCTCCAACTAACGCTAAATCTAACACTAAACTTCACCCTCACCCTAACCCTAATCCTAACCCTATCCATAAACTTCACCCTAACCCTAACCATAACCCTCACATGCACACTCACCCTCAGCCTCACCATAACTCTAAACCTAACCCTAACAATAACACTAATTCTAACCCTAAACCGAACCCTAAGCCTAACCCTAATGCTAACAATCACTCTCACCCTAACCATAATCCTAAACTTAACCCTCACCCTAACCCTAAACCTCACCCTGAGTGTAACCCTAACCCTCATCCTAACCATCACCCTAACCCTAACGCTAACCCTAAACCTTACCCTAAAACTAAACCTAAACCTAACCCTCACCCTAACCCTACTCTTAACAATAATCCTCATCCTAACACTCACCCTAACCCTAAACCTCAACCTCAACATCAGAATAACCCTAAGCCTAACACTAACCCTAACCCTAACCCTAACCCTCACACTCACCCTAACCCTTACCCTAATCCTAATGGTAACTCTAACCCTAACCCTCACCCTCAGCCTCAGCTTAACCCTAACTCTAACCCTAACCCAAACTCTAACCCTAAACCTCACCCACACACTAACCCTAACTCTAACTCTAACCCTAACCCTAAACCTCACCCTCACCCCAGCCCTCACCCTAACCCTAATCCTAACCCTACACTCATCCTAACCCGACCCATAACACTAACCCTAACCTTCACCCTAACCCTAACATTCACCCTCAACCTAAGCCTAACTCTAACCCTAACCCTCACCCTCACACTCACCCTAACCCTAACCCTAATCCTCACACTAACCCTAAACCTCAACTTCACCCTCACCCTCAGCCTAAACCTAAGCCTAACCCTAACCCTCACTCGAACCTTCACACTCACCCTAACCCTAACCCTACTCCTACAATTAACCCTAATCCTAACCCTCACCCTCAACCTAACCCTCTCCTTAAGCCTAACCCTAACATTAATTCTAACCCTAAACCTCACCCTCAGCCTCACCCTAACCCTATGTCTAACACTAAACCTCACCATGACCCTAACCCTAAACCAAACACTATGCCTCAACCTCATTCTAAACCTAACCCTAACCCTCACCCTCACCCTAACCATAACCCTCACCCTAAACTTAACCTTCACCCTAACACTTTCCCTCAGGCTAAAACTAACCCTACCCCTAACATTAACCATCACACTAAACCTAACACTAATCATCAATCTAACTCTCACCTTCACCCTAACCCTAAACCTAACCCTCACCCTAACCCTAACCCTCACCCTTAACATAACCCTCACCCTCAACCTAACCCTCAACTTAACCGTTACCGTCACCCCCATCTTAACCCTCAGCCTAATCCTAACCATCACCCTAACCCAAACTCTACCCCTAAACCTCACCCTCACCCTAACCCTAACTCTAAACCTAACCCTAACACTAAACCTCACAGTCACGCTAACCCTCACCCTAAGCCTAAGCTTAAACCTCACCCTAATCCTTACCCTAAACTTCACCCTCACCCTAGCCCTCACCCTAACCCTCACCCACATCCTCAGCCTCAATGTAACTCTAACCCTAACCCTAACAATAACCCTAAACCTAAGCCTAACCCTAAACATAACTCTAAACCTCACCCACACCCTCACCCTCAGCATAACCCTAAGCCTAACTCTAAACCTAATTCTAAACCTCACAGTAACCCTAACATTAACCCAAACCCTAATAGTAACCCTAACCCTAAACCTAACCCTAAACCTAACCCTAATCCTCAGTCTCACCGTCACTCTAAAGCAAACCCAACCCTAACCCTCACCCTAACTCTAAGCCTAACCCTAACCCTAAACCTAATCCTCACACTCACCCTAAACCTAACCCTAATCCTAAAACTACCCCTACCCTTAACCTTAAACCTCACCCTAACCCTCAGCCTAGCCCTCACCCTAACCCTAATTCTAACCCTAAACCTCAACCTAACCCTACCCCTAACCCTAATTCTAACCCTAAACCTCTCCCTAACCCTAAACTTAACCTTAACCCTAACCCTAAACCTCACCTTAACCCTAACCCTAGCCCTAACCCTAAACATAACACTAACCCTAACCCTAAACTTAACACTAACCCTCAACCTCACCTTCACCCTAACCCAAACACTAACCCTAACCCTCACCCTCACCTTCAGCCTAACCCTAAGCCTAAGCCTAACCCTAACCTCACCCTAACCCTAACCCTAACCCTAAAACTAACCCTAACCCTAACCCTAAACCTAAGCCTAACCCAAATCCTCAGCCTGACCCTCACCCTAACCCAAACCCTAACCCGAACCCTCACACTAACCATAAACCTCACCCTAACCCTAAACCTCACCCTAAAACTTACCCTCAACCTAACACTTACCCTCACCCTAACACTAACCTTAACCCTAACATGAAACCTAACCCACGAACTAACCCTCCTCCTAAACCTAATATAACCCCAAACCTCACCCTCACTTTAACCATAATCCTACCCCTAACCCTAAACCTCACCCTAACCCTAACTCTAATCCTAACCCTCACCCTCACTGTCACCTTAACTCTAACCTTAATGCTAACAATAACACTAATACTAACAATAAACCTAACGCTAACCGTAAACCTAATCCTAACACTCACCCTAACGCTTACCCTAATCCTAACCCTCACTCTCACCCAAAACCTAAACCTAAACCTCAGCATAAAATTAACCCTCATCCAAACCCTCACCCTAACACTAAACCAAACCCTAAACCTCATTCTAACACTAACCCTAACCCTAACCCTCAGCCTAGCCCTCACCCTAACCCTAATCCTAACCCTAATACTCGTCATAACCCTCAGCCTAAACCTAAAACTAACCCTCATCCTAACCCTAACCCTAACCATCAACCTAACCATAACCTTCAGGCTAAACGTAACCCTAATCATAAACCTCACCCTAACCCTAAACCTCACCCTAACACTTACCCTCACCCTAACCCTAACACTAACACTAACACTAACCCTCACTCTAACCCTAACCATCACCCTAACCCTAAATTTCACCCTAACCCTAACCCTAACCCTCACCCTCACTCTAGCCCTAACCCTAACCCTAATCCTCAATCAAACCCTCACCCTCAACCTTCCCCTAACCGTAACACTCAACCTTACCCTAATTCTCACCCTTACCCTAACCCTCACCCTCAGCCTAACCCTCAGGTTTAACCTTTCCGTCACCCCCAACATAACCCTCACCCTAACTCTAACCCTCAACCAAACCCTCATCCTAACCCTAACGCTTATCCTAAACCTCACCCTCACCCTAACCCTAACTCTAACCCAAAACCTAACACTAATCGTCAACCTAACCCTAACCCTTACCCTCACCCTAAACCTAACCCTCACCCTCACCCGAACCCTAACCCAAACCCTAACCCTAACACTACCCCTAACCCTAACACAAATCCTAATCGTAAACCTAACCCTAACCCTCACCCTCACCCTAACCCTCTCCCTCACCCTAACCCTAATTCTAAGACTAAACCTCACCCACATGCTAACCCTAATCCTGACACTAACGCTAACCCTAACCCTCCGCCTAACTCTAAACCTAACCCTAACACTAACACTGTACCTAAACCTAAACCTCAAACTAACCCTCACCCTACCGCTAACTCTATCCCTAAACCTCACCCTCACACTAACCCTCACTCTAATCCTAACCCAAACCCTAAACCTCATCCTAACCCTAAACCTAACCCTCAACCTCACCCTCACAGTAACTGTAACCCTAAACCTAAACCTAACAATAACCCTAAACCTAATCCTAAACCTCACCCTAACCATGACCCTCACCCTAACCCAAACCCTCACCCTAACACTTACCCTCACTCTAAAACTAACCCTAAACCTAACACTAACCCTCACACTAAGCCTAATCCTAAACCTAACTCTAAACCTCAACCTCACCATCACCCTCACCCTAGCCCTAACAATAACCCTATCCCTAACCCTCACCCTAACCCTCTCCCAAACCCTATATCTAACCCTAAACTTCACCATCACTCTCACCCTACCCCTAACCCTAACCCTAAAAACCACCCTAACCCTAACCCTCACCCGAACCCTCACCTGAACCCTCACCCTAACACTTATTTTAACCTAACACTTACCCTCACCCTAACACTAACCTTAACCCTAACGCGAACCCTAACCATAACCCACGAACTAAACCTCCCCCTAACCCAAACCTAACCCGAAACCTCACCCTCACTCTAACCCTAATCCTACCCCTAACCCTAAACCTCACTCTAAACCTAACCCTAACCCTCAACCTCACCTTAACTCTAACCTTAACCCTAACAATAACACTAATTATAACCCTAAACCTAACGCTAACCCTAACCCTAATCCTAACACTAACCTTAAACCTAACTGTATTCCTAAACCTAACTCTCACCCAAACCCTAACCCTCACCCTCAGCATAACCTTAACCCTCATCCAAACCCTGACCCTAACACTAACCCTAACCCTAAACTTCACTTTAACGCTAAACCTACCCCTAACCCTCACCCTAGGCCTCACCCTAACCCTAATCCTAACCCTAATTCTCCTCATAACCCTCAGCCTAAACCTAAACCTAACCCTCACCCTAACCCTAACCCTAACCATCAACCTAACCCTAACTCTCACGCTCACCATAACCCTAATCATAACCCTCACCCTAACCATAACCCTCACCCTAGCCCTCACCCTAACCCTAATCCTAAGCCTAATTCTCATAACCCTCAGCCTAAACCTAAACATAACCCTCACCCTAACCCTAACCCTAACCATCAACCTAACCCTAACTCTCACGCTCACCATAACCCTAATCATAACCCTCACCCTAACCCTAACCCTCACCGTAGCCCTCACCCTAACCCTAATCCTAACCCTTATTATCCTCATAACCCTCAGCCTAAACCTAAACATAACCCTCACCCTAACCCTAACCCTAACCATCAACCTAACCCTAATACTCACGCTCACCATAACCCTATTCATAACCCTCACCCTAACCCTAACCCTCACCCTAACACTAATCCTAACACTAACACTAACCCTCACACTAACCCTAAATATCACCCTAACCCTAAACCTCACCCTAACTCTAACCCTAAACCTCACCCTCACCTTAGCCCTCACCCTAACCCTAATCCTCAATCAAAACTTCAAGCACAACCTTCCCCTAAACCTAACACTCACCCTAACCCTAATCCTCACCCTTACCTAAACCTCACCCTCAGCCTAACCCTCAGGACTACCCTTACCGTAACACCCAACATAACCTAGACCCTAACTCTAACCCTCAACCTAACCCTCATGCTAACCCTAAAATTACCCCTAAACCTCACCCTCACCCTAACCCTAACTCTAACCCAAACCCTAACACTAAACCTCAACCTAACCCTAACCCTTACGCTCACCCTAAACCTAACCCTCACCCTCACCCTAACCCTAACCCTAACACTATCCCTAACCCTAACCCTAATCCTAATCCTAAACCTGACGCTAACCCTCACCCTCACCCTAACCCTCACCCTCACCCTAACCCTAACAGTAACCCTAAACCTAAGCCTCACACTCAGCCTCACCCTAACCATGATTCTAACACTAAACCTCACCCACATCCTAACCCTAATGCTAACACTAACGCTAACCCTAACCCTCCCCCTAACTCTAAACCTAATACTAACACTAACACTAACCATAAACCTCAACCTCAACCTAACACTCACCCTAACCCTAACTCTATCTCTAAACCTCACCCTCACCCGATCCCTCACTCTAACACTAAACCAAACACTAAACCTCACCCTAACCCTAACACTACCCCTAACCGTAACCCTAATCTTAATCCTAAACCTGACCCTAACCCTCACCCTCACACTAACTCTCACCCTCAGCCTAACCCTAGCAGTAACCCTAAACCCAACCCTCACCCTCAGGCTCACCCTAACCCTGATTCTAACACCAAACCTCACTCACATCCTAACCCTAATGCTAACACTAATGCTAACCCTAACCCTCCTCCTAACTCTAAACCTAAACCTAACACTAACACTAACCCTAAACCTCAACCTCAACCTAACCCTCACCCTAACGCTAAGTCTATCCCTAAACCTCACCCTCACCTGATGCCTCAGTCTAACCCTAAACCAAACCCTAAACCTCACCCTATCCCAAACCTTAACACTCACCCTCACACTCACAGTAACTGTAACCCTAAAACTAAACCTAACAATAACTCTAACCCTAATCCTAACCCTCACCCTAACCATAACCCTCACCCTAACCCAAACCCTCACCTTAACACTTACCCTCACCCTAACACTAACCCTAATCCTCACAATAACCCTAACCCTAAACCTAAACCTAAACCTCAAACTAATCCTCACCCTCACCCTAACCCTAACAATAACCCTATCCCTAACCCTCACCCGAACTCTCTCCCTAACCCTATATCTAACCCTAAACCTCACCCTGAACCTAACCCTAACCCTTACCCTAATCCTAAAACCCACCCTAAACCTAACCCTAACCCTCACCCGCACCCTCACCCTCACAGTAACTCTAGTCCTAAACCTAACAATAACACTAACCCTAACCCGAACCATCACCCTAAACCTAATCCTATCCCCCACCCTCACCCTCACCATAACCGTAAACCTCACCCTAATCCTAAACCTCGCCCTAACCCTAAAACTAACCCTAACCCTCACCCTCATCCTAGCCCTCACCCCAACCCTAATTTTAACCCTCAGCCTCACCCTAATCCTAACCCTCATCCTCACCCTAAACTTCACATTAACCCTAACCCTAATCCTCAATTTAACCCTTACCGTAACTCTAAACCTAACCCTAACACTCACACTTATTTTAAACCTCACCCTCAGCCTAAACCTAACCTTTACCATTACCATCATCCTCACCATAGCTCTACCCCTAACCCTAAAGCTCATCCTAACCTACACCCTAACCGTAAACCTAAATATCACGATAACCCTAACACTCACCCTCAACCTCAAGCTCAGCCTAACCCTAAGCCTAAGCCTAATCCTTACCCTAACCTTCACCCTCATCCTAGCCCTCACACTAAACCTAATCTTAGCCCTAAACCTCATCCTAACCCTCACCCTAAACCTAACCCTAACCATCAACCTAACCCTAATCTTCACACCCAAGCTCAACCTCAGCATAACCCTAAGCCTAACCGGAAACTTAACCCTAACCTTCTCACTCACATTCACCCTAACCCTAACCCTAATCCTAACCCTAACCCTAACCCTTAACCTCAACCTAACCTTCACCCTAAACTTAACCCTAACACTAATCCTAACCCTAACCAAGGAAATAACCTTCCCCCTAAACCTAAATCTAAACCTAAACCTCACCCTCAGCCTAACCATAACTCAAACCCTCACCCTCACCCTCAGTGTAACTCTAAACCTAACCCTAAAAATAACACTAATCCTAACCCTAAACCTAAACCTAACCCTAAACATAACCCTAATCCTAGCACTCACACTCACCCTAACCCTAATACTAAACCTAACCCTGACACTAACCCTAACCCTAACCCTAATCCTAATCTTAATCCTAAACATAACATTAATCCT
Source organism: Dipodomys merriami (assembly GCF_024711535.1). Taxonomy (NCBI): domain Eukaryota; kingdom Metazoa; phylum Chordata; class Mammalia; order Rodentia; family Heteromyidae; genus Dipodomys; species Dipodomys merriami. The sequence continues at coordinate 43,147 of NW_027202359.1, read as the reverse complement.
CACCCTCACACTAACTCTCAACCTAACCCTAACCCTAATACTAACCCTAAACCTAACCCTCACCCTCAGCCTCACACTAACCCTAACTCTAACCGTAAATCTCAACCTCACCCTAACCCTAACCGAAAACCTAACCCTAAACCTCACCATAACCCTAACCCTAAACCTCACCCTCACCCTAGCCCTCACCCTCAACCTCACCCTCAGCCTAAACCTGAGCCTAACCCTAAACCTAACCCTAACACACAAAATCACCCTCAACCTAACACTAATCCTAACCCTAACCCTAACCCTAATCCTCCCCCTAACTCTCACCCTAACCCTAATACTAACACTAACCCTAACCCTCAAACTAACCATCACCCTAACCTTGACTCTAACCCTAAACCTCACCCTCACCTTTACCCTAACTCTAAACCTAACCCAAACCTTAACTTCTCCCTAAACCTAACCCTAACCCTCACACTCACCTTAACTGTAAACATGAACTGTACCCTAACAATAACCCTACCCCTAATCCTAAGCCTCACCCTAACCCTAACACTCACCCTAACCATAAACCTCACCCTAACCCGCCCCATAACCCTAACTCAAACCCTAAACCTCACCCTCACCCTCACCCTAACCCTAAACCTCACCATAAAACTCACCCAAACTTTCATTCACACCCTCACACCGTACCTCACTGTAACTCTAACCCTAACCATAACAATAAGACTAACACTAATCCTAACATTAACCCTATCCATAACCATAACCCTCACCCTCAGCCTCACCCTAACCGCAAACTTAACCCTAACCATAACACTAACAATAACTATAACAGTAACTCTAAACCTAAACCTAACCCTAACCCTTATCTAATCCTCACCCCCAACCTCACCCTAAGCCTAACCCTAAGCCTAGCCCTAACCCTAACCCTAACCCTCACCGTAACCAAACACAAATCATAACGCTAACCCTAACCAAAACCCTAACCCTAACCGGAAACCTAACCCTGAACCTAACCCTAACACTAACCCTAATCCTCACCCTCACCCTCACCCTAACCCAAAAAATAACCCTAACCCTCACAATAACCCTAAGCCTAACCCTAACCCTAACCCTCACACTAGCCCTCACCTTAAACATAATCCTAAAACAAACCTTATCCCTAACAGTAACCCTCACCCTAACCCTCACCCCATCCCTCACCCTAACCCTAACCCTAACCCTAAACCTCATCCTAAACCTCACCCTATCCCTAAATCTAAACCTCACCCTAACCCTCAACTTAACTCTAAACCTAACCCTAACAATAACCCTAAACTTAAACCTAACCCTAAACCTCACACTCACCGTAATTCTAACCCTAACCCTAACACTAATCCTCATGCTAATGCTAATCATAAGCCTCAACCTCACTCTAGCCCTCACCCTAACCCTAATCCTAACCCTAAACCTCATCCTAACCCTAACCCTAATCCTAAAACCCTAACCCTCACATTAATCCTAACCTTCACCGTCATGATCGGCCTAAGCCTAAGCCTAAGCCTAAGACTAACTCTAACCCTCACACTCACCCTCACCCTAACCCTAATTGTAACACTAACCCTAACCCTAATCCTCACACTAACCCTCAACCCAACGCTAAATCTAACCCTAAACGTCACCCTCACCTAACCCTAACACTCGCCCTCAACCTCAACCACCGCCTAATACTAAGCCTAACCCTAACCCCAACCCTAAACCTAACACTAAACCTAACCCTAACCCTCACCCTAACCCTCACCCTAACCCTCAAGCTTTCCCTAGCCCACACCCTAAACCTAAGCCTAAGCCTAAACCTCACCCTAACCCTCACTCTAACCCTAACCCCAACCCTCACCCTAAACCTAACACTCACCCGCACCCTCACCCTAACTCTAATCCTAACTCTAACCCTAACCCTAACCCTCAACCTCAGACTCACACTAACCCTAATTCTAACACAAAACCTCACCCACATCCTAACCTAACACTAACCCTAACCCTGACCCTCTACCTAACTCTCAACCTAAACCTAACACTAACACTAACCCTAAACCTAATTCTATCCCTCACCCTCACCATCACCCTCACTCTAACCCTTACCCAAACCCTAAGCCTCACACTAACCCTAACCTAACCCTCACCCTCAGCCTCACAGTAACCGTAACCCTAAACCTAACACTAACCTTATCCCCAACCCTCACCTTAACCCTCTCCCTAACCTTATATCTAACCTTAAACCTCACCCTAACCCTTACCCTAACCCTAAACCACACCCTAAGCTTAACCCTAACCCTCACCTGCACGCTCACCTCACTGTAACTCTAACCCTAACCCTAACAATAACACTAACCCTAACCCGATCCATAACCCTAACCCGAACCATCACACTAACCCTAACGCTCACCCCCACCCTCACTCTCAGCCTAACCCTAAACCTAACCCTAACACTAACCCTACACCTGACCCCCAACCTCACCCTCAGCCTAACCCTAAGACTAAGCCTAACATTCATCCTCATCCTCATCCTAACCCTAGTCCTAAACCTAACCATTTCCCTAAACCTCAAACTAACACTCATCCTCACCCTCATCCTAACACTAACCCTGAACCTAAACCTCACCCTAACCCTACCCCTAACCCTAACTCTAACCCTAAACCTCACCCTCACCCTAACCCTAACCCTAACCATAAGCCTAACCCTAAGCCTAATCCTCAACCTCACCCTAACACTAACCCTAGCCCTAACCCTAAACCTAACCCTAAGCTTAACCATAAACCTAAGAGTAATCCTCAGTGTCGCCATCACCCTAACCCAAACCCTTAACCTAACCCTCACCCTCACCCGCAGCCTACGCCTAAGCCTAACCCTAACCCTATCCCAAACCCTCACCGTAACCCTCACCCTAACCCTAAGCGTAACCCTAAAGCCAACCCTAACCCTAACCCTAAACCTAACACTAATCCTCAGCCTCACCCTCACACTAAACCAAAACCTAACCCTAAACCTCACCCCAACCCTAAGCTTAATGCTAACCCTAACCATAACCCTCACCCTCACAATGACCCTAACCCTAATACTAACCTAACCCTACCCCTAAACCTAACCATCACCCTAACCCTCAGCCTAGCCTTCACCCTAACCCTAATCCTAACCCTAAAACGCATCCTAACCCTCACCCTAAGCCTAACCCTAACCCTCACCCTCATGCTCGGCCTAAGCCTAAGCCTAAGCCTAACCTAACCCTAACCATAACCCTGACCCTCACCCTAACCCTAACACTGACCCTAACTCTAAACGTAAACCTCACCCTCACACTAACCCTAACTCTAACACTAAAGCTAAAAATAAAACTCACCATCACCTTAACCCTTACCCTCACCCTAAACCTAAACCTCACCCTCACCCTCACCCTCAGGCAAAACCTAAGGCTAACACTAATCCTAACCCTAACCCTCACACTCACCCTAACCCTAACCCTAATACTAATCCTAACCCTAACCCTAATCCTCCCCCTAAATCTCAACCTAAACCTAACACTAACACTAACCCTAAACCTAAACCTCAACCTCACCCTCACCCTAACCCTAATTCTATCCCTAAACCTCACCCTCAACCTAATCCTCACTCTAACCCTTACCCAAACCCTAAACCTCACACTAACCCTAACCTAACACTCACCCTCACCCTCACAGTAACTGTAACCCTAAACCTAACACTAACCCTATCCCTAAACTTCACCTTAACCCTCTACCTAACCCTATATTTAACCTTAAACCTCACCCTCACCCTAAACTTACCCTAACCCTAAACCCCACCCTAACCCTAACCCTAACTCTCACCCTCACCCTAAACCCCACCCTCATCTTCACCCTCAGCCTAACATTTCGACTAACCCTAATCCCAACGCTAACCCTAACACTAATCCTAAACCTCACCATAACCCTCACCCCAACCCTAACCCTAACCTTCACCCTCACACTAGCCCACACCCAAACCCTAACCGTAATCCTCACCCTCAGCCTCACCCTAACTCTAATCCTAATCCGAACAGTAACCCTAACCCTAACCCTAACCCTCACCCTAACCCTAACTCTAACCCTAAACCTCACCTTCACGCTAACCCTAACACTAACCCTCACTCTAACCCCAACCCTCACCCTCACCATAACTCTAACCCTAACACTCTCCCTAACCCTAAAACTAACCCTAACCCTAAATCTCACCCTAATGCTAACCCTAAGCCTAACCCTCACCGTAGCCCTCACCCTAGCCCTAAACCTAAACCTAAACCTCACCCTAACCCTCACCCCAACCCTGAAACCCTAACAATCACACTAACCCCAAACATCACCTTCACCCTCAAGCTCGGCCTAAGCCTAAGCCTAAAGCTAAGACTAACCCTAACCCTCACACTCACACTCACACTCACCGTAACTGTAACACTAACCCTAACCCTAAACCTCACACTAATACTCACCCTAACGCTTACTCTACCCCTAAACCTCACCCTCATCCTAAACCTAACCCACACCCTCACCCTTTCCCTCCGCCTAACACTAAGCCTAATCCAAACCCTAACACTAACCCCAAACCGCACATTCAAACTCAGGCTAACCTTAAGCCTAAGCCTAACCCTAAACCTAACCCTCACCCTCACCCTAACACTCAGCCTAAACCTAATATTAAGCCTAACCCTAACCCTAACCCTCACACTCACACTAGCCCTCACCATAACCCTAAACCTAACCCTAACCCTAACACAAACCCTCTCACTCACCCTCACCTTAACCCTAATCCTAATCCTAACTCTAACCCTAACCCTCACCCTCACCCAAACCCTACTGCTAACACTAACACTAACCCTAAACCTCAACCTAACCCTCATCCTAATCCTAACACTAACCCTAAACCTCACACTTGCCTTAACCCTAATCCTAACCATAACCCTGAACCTTATCATAACCCTAACCCTAAACCTCACCCTCACCCTAAACCTCACCCTAACCATAACCCTAACCATAAGCCTAACTCTAAACCTCATCCTAACCCTAACACTAACCCTCAACATCACCCTCACCCTTACCTTAACCTTAACCCTAGCTCTAACCCTAAGAATAACCCTAATCCTAAACCTAATCCTAAATCTCACCCTCACTGTAACTCTAACCCTAATCCAAACCCTAAACCTAACCCTAACCCTGACAATAACCCTAACCCTAAACCTCACCCTAACCCTAACCCTAACACTAACCCTCACCCTAGCACATACCCTAACCCTAACCCTAACCCTAACCTTCACCCTAACCCTCATTCTAACCCTAAAACTAACCCTCACCCTAAATCTAACCCTCACACTCACCCTCAGCCTCAGACTAACCCTAAGCCAAACACTAACCCTAACACTTACACTCACCGTCACCGTAACCCTAATCCTAACCCTCACTCTCACCCTAAACCAAACCCTAACCCTAACCCTCACCCTAACCCTAAGCCTAACCCTAACCCTAACCCTAACCCTCACACTCACCCTCAACCTAAACCTAACCCTAATCCTCACCCTAAACCTCACCCTTGTCCTCACCCTCAACCGCACAGTAACTCTAACCCTAGCCCTAACAATAAAACTAATCCTAACCCTAAAGCTTAACTTAACCCTAATCCTATCCCTAACTCACACCCTAAGCCTCCCACTACTGCAAATGTCACCATAATCATAACAATAACCATTATCCTGACCCTAACCCTAATCCTAAAATTCACCCTCACCCTAACTCTAATCCTAATCCTAACCCTCACCCTAATCCTAACCATAACCCTCACTGTAACCCTAACCCTCATCCTAACCCTCACCCTAAACCTCACCCTCACCCTATCCCTCACCCTAACCCTAACGCTCACCCTCCCAGTAACCCTAACCATAACCTCACCCTAACAGTAAACCTAACCCTAAACCTAAACCTCACCATAATGCTATACCTAACCCTCACCCTCACCCTTGCCCTCATCAGAAACCTAATCCTAACCCTAAACCTCATCTTAACCCACACCCTAAACCTAACCCTAAGCCTCAGCTCCACCGTCACCCTCAGAATAACCGGAAGCCTAAGCCTAACACTAACCCTAACCCTCACTCTCACCCTCATGCTAACCCTAATTCTAACCCTAACCCTAACCCTAAACCTAACCATAACCCTAAATTTAACTCTAAACCTAAACCCCACCCTCAACCTAACCCAAACTCTAACACTAACCCTAAACCTCCCCCTAACCCTAACCCTAACCCTCACCCTCACCCTCACCGTAACTGTAACCCTAACCCTAACAATAACCCTAACCCTAACACTAACCCTAACCCGAACCATAACCCTCACCCTAACAATAACCCTCACCCTAACACTTACTCTCACCCTAAACTAACCCTAATCCTAACACTAACCCTCACACTAACTCTAACCATCACCTTAAACCTAAACCTCAACCTAACCCTATCCCGAACCATCAACCTCACCCTAGCCGTCACCCTAACCCTAACCCTCACATTTACCGTAATCCTCACTCTCAGCCTAAACCTCAACGTGACCCTTACTGTCACCCTCACCCTAACCCTCACCCTAACACTAATCCTCATACTAACCCTCAGCATAACCGTAACCCTAGCCATTAAGCTAACACTAAATCTCAACCTCACACTCACGCTCAGCCTAAAATTAAGCCTAACCCTAACCCTAACCCTCACACTCACCCTCACCCTCAGCCTAACCCTACCCTAACACTAACACTAACCCTAAACTTCACCCTAACCCTCACCCTAAACCTAAATCTAACCCTAAACCTCACACTCGCCCTAACCCTAACCCTAATACTAACCCTAAACCTGAGCCTAACCCTAACACTAAACCTCGATCTCAACCTAAACCTCACCCTAAAACTCACCCTCAATGTAGCCCTCACCCTAACCCTACCCATACCCCTAATCCTCATCCTAACCCTCACCCTGACCGTAACACTAAGCATCATCCTAACCCTAACCCTCACCCACACCCTAACCCTAAAACAAACACTCCCACTAACACTCACACTAACACTAAATCTAAGCCTACACCTCACCCTCACCCTAACCCTAACCCTCAACCTCACCCTCACCCTCAGAATAAACTTAAGCCTAACCCTAAGCCTAACCTTCACACTCAACCTCACCCTCAGCCTAACCCTACCCCTAACACTAACACTAACGCTCAACCTCACCCTAACCCTCACCCTGAACCTAACTCTAAACCTAAACCTCACACTCGCCATAAACCTAACCCTAACCCTAACCCAAAACGTCAGCCTAACCCTAACACTAAACCTCACCCTCACCCTAAACCTCACCCTACCCCTAACCCTAAACCTCACTTTCGAAGTAGCCCTCACCATAACCCTAAACCTAACCGTAACACTCACACTAAGCATAACCCTAACACTCACACTAACCCTAACCCTCACTCTCAACATCACCCTGAGCCTAACCTTAAGCCTAACGCTAAACCTAACCCTAACCCAAACACTAACCCCTAATCCTAATTCTAACCATAACCATAACCCTCAACGTAACCCTATCACTCACCCTAAACCTAACCCTAACACTAACCCTAACCCTAACCCTCAACCTAACCCTAAGTCTAACACTCAATCTCAGCCTCACACTAACCCTAACACTAAACCTCAAACTAACCCTAACCCTAAACCTCACCCTAACCCTAGCCAATACCATAACCCTAATCCTAAACCTACCCCTCACTCTAACCCGAACCCTCACACTCAAACTCACTCTCAGCCTAACCCTAAGCCTAACCCTAAACCTGACCCTAACCCACACATTCACCCTCACCCTAACCTTAATAGTAAACCTAACCCTAACTCTAACCCTAACCCGCACACAAACCCACACCCTAACCCTAACCTAACACTAACCCTAACCCTAACCCTCACACTAACCCTCACCCTAAACCTAAATCTAACCGTAAACCACACCCTCACCCTAACCATAACTCTAACCTAATCCTTACCCTAAAACTCACCCTAACCCTAAACCTAACCCTCACCCTCACCCTCACCGTCAACATAACACCAAACCTAAAATTAACAAAAACCCTAACCCTAACACTAAACCTCACCCTAACGATAACACTCACCCTAAACCTAACCCTCACCCTAACAATTACCCTCACCCTAACACTAACCCTGACCCTAACACTAACCCTCACACTAACCCTAACCCTCACCCTAACCTTAAAACTCACCCTAACCCTAAACCTAACCCTAGCCCTCACCCTCACCCTAGCCCTCACCCTAACAATATAAACCTAACCGTAACCCTCATCCTAACCCTCACCCTAATCCTAATCCTAAACCTAACCCTCATCCTAACCCTCACCCTAATCCTAAACCTAACCATCACCCAAACCCTAATCCTCACCACCACCCTCACCCTCAGCCTAATGCTAAGCCTAAGCCTAACCTTAACCCTCACCCTCACCCTCACTCTAACCCTAATCCTAAACCTAACCCTAACCCTAACCCTGAACCTCAACCTAACCCTCACCCTAACCCTCACCCTAACCATACCTCTAACCCTAAACCTCACCCTAACCCTCCCCCTAACCATAACTCTAACCCTAAACCTCACCCTCACCCTAACCCTAATCCTCACCGTAACCCTAAATCTAACCAAAACCCTAAACCTAACCCTCACCCTCACCATCACTCTAACCCTAACCTTAACAATAACACTAATCCTAACACCAAACTTAACCCTAACCCTAATCCTAACCCTAATCCTCACCCTCAGCCTCACCATCACAGCAAAGGTAACCTTAACCATAACAATAACAATAACACAAACCCTAATCCTAACCTTCACCCTCACCCTAATCCTAACTCTAATCGTAACCCTCACCCTCACCCTAACCCTAATCCTAACCCTAACCGTCAAACTAAACCTAACCCTCACCCTCACCTTAAACCTAAACCAAATCCTAACCCTCACCCAAACAATAATTCTAACTCTCACTGTAACCCTAACCCTCACACCTACCTACACCCTCAACCTAACCCTTAGCCTAAGCCTAACCCTAACCCTCACACTCACCCTCACCTAACCCTAATCCTAACATTAAGCCTATCCCTAAACCTCAACCTAACCCTCACCCTCACCCTAAGACTAACACTAACCCTAACCCTACCCTTCACCCTTACCCTCCCCCTAAACCTAATTCTAAACTTAACTCTCACCCTCAACCTAACCCTAACACTAAACCTATCCGTAAACCTCACTCTAACCCTAACCCTCAACCTCACACTCACTGTAACTCTAACCCTAACCCTAACAATAACACTAACCCTAACCCTAAACCTAAACCTAACCCTAACCATAAACCTCACACTCAGACTCACCCTCACCGCAAACTTAACCCTAACCATAACACTAACAATAACCCTAACACTCATCCTCACCCTAAACATCACCCTAACCCTAACACTAATCCTCTATCTAACCCTCACCCTCACCCGACCCCTTCCCTTAACCCTCACCCTAACCATAACCCTAACCCTTACAGTAACTCTCAACCGCAGCCTAACCCTAACCTTTAGCCTTGACGTCACCCCCACCCTAAACATCACCCTAAAACTAACCCTAACCCTCACCCTCAAAACAGGCCATAATCAAACCCAAGGCCTAAGCCTAACCCTGACCCTAACCCTCACTCTAACCCTAAACCCAAAACTCACCCTAATGGTAACCCTCACCCTCATGCTCACCCAAAATCTTATCCTAATCCTAACCCTAATCCTAACTCTCACACTCACCCTCACCTTAACCCTAATCCTAATCCTAACCCTCACCCCCACACTAAACCCCACACTAACCCTAATCCTAACAGTAACCTTAACCCTAACCCTAACCCTCACAGTAACCCTAACTCTAACACTAAACCTCACCCTCACCCTAACCCTAACCCTAACACGAATTCTAAACCTCACTCTCAACCTAAACCTTACCCTAACACTTAACCTCACCCTAACACTAACACTAACCCTAACACTAACCCTCACACTAACGCTAACCATCACCCTAAACCTAAACCTCACCCTAACCATAACCCTAAACTTCAACTTCACCCTATCCCTCACCCTATCACTAACCCTCATACTCACCCTAAACCTCACACTAACCCTAACACTAAAACTCAATCTAACCCTCACCCTCAACCTAACCCTAACCCGAACTCTCACCCTAAACATAACTCTCACACTCAGCCTAACCCTCAACTTTACTCTTACTGTCACCCTCATCCTAATGCTCACCCCAATCCTAAACCTCATCCTAACCCTCACCCTAACCGTAACTGTAAACATCTCCCTAAACCTAACACTCATCCTCACCTTCAGCCTCAGCCTAAACCTAAGCCTAAGCCTAAACCTAACCCTTAACCTCACACTCAACCTAGCCCTCACCCTAACCCTAATCCAAACCCTAAACCTCATCCTAACCCTCAACCTAACCAAAACTGGAACCATCACTCTAAACCTAATCCTCATCCCAACCCTCACCCTCAGCCTAACCCTAACCTAAGCCTAACTCTAATACTAACCCTCACACTCACACTCACCCTCACCCTAATCCTAACCCTAACCCTAACTCTAAATTTAAACCTAAACCTAACCCTCACCCTAACCCTAAAACTAACCTTCACCCTCTCCTTAGTCCTCACACAAACCCTCACCCCAAACCTAACCATCACCCTCACTGTAACCCGAACCCTAACACTACCCCTAATCCTAATCCTAAACCTCACCCTAACCCTAACACTAAACCTCACCCTCAACCAAGCCCTCACCCTAACCCAAATTGTAACCCTAACCCTCATACTAATCCTCACCCTAACCCTAAAACTAACCCGCATCCTAACCCTAAACCAAGTTCTAACCCTCACCCTAACCCTAAAACTGACCCTCACCGTGACACTCACCCTAACCCTCACCCTAAACCTAAACATAACCCTAAACCTCACTGTAACCCTAACACTAACACTCAGCCTCAACCTAGCACTCATCCTAAACCTAATCCTAACCCGGACCCTAATGCTAAGCTTCACCTTAACCCTAACCCTCACCTTAAACCTAGACCTAATCCTAATCCTCAACCTAACCCTAACCCTCACCCTCAACATAACCCTAACCCTAACCCTCACCCTATACCTAAACCTAACCCTAACCCTAAACCTCACCCTATCCCTAACCCTCACTCTCATGCTAGCCCTCACCCTAACTCTAATCCTAAACCTAACCCTCATCCTAACCCTCACCCTAACACTAAACCTAACCCTCACCCTAACCCTAACCCTCACCCTCACCCTCAGCCTAAACCTAAGCCTAATCCTAACCCTAACCATAACCCTCACACTCACCCTCACCCAAAACCTAATCCTAAACCTAACCCTATCCCTAACCCTAACCCTCAACCTAACCCTCACCCTAAACCTAACCCTAACACTAACCCTCACACTAACCCTCAACTTAACACTAACTCTAACCCTAAACCGCAGCCTCACCCTCACCCTAACCCTCACTCTCACCCTCACCCTCAGCCTATCCCTAAGCCTAAACCTAACCCTAACCCTCATACTCACCTCACCCTAACCCTAATCCTAATCCTAACCCTAAACCTAACCCTCACACTAACAGTAACCCTCAAGCTAACCCTAACCCTAACACTAACCCTGATCTTGAACCTCAGCCTATCCCTAATCCTAATCCTAACCCTAAACCTAACCCTCACACTAACAGTAACCCTCAAGCTAACCCTAACCCTAACTCTAACCCTAAACCTTACCCTCACCCTAACCCTAAACCTAAACATCACCCTCATCCTAACCCTCACCCTAACCCTAACCCTAACCCTCACCCTAACCCTCATCCTAACCCTCACCCTAACCCTAAATCTCACTCTAACACTAACCTTAACCCTCACCCTCACTCTAGCTCTCACAATAACACTAATCCTAACCCTAATCCTGATCCTAACTCTCACCCTAATCCTAACCGGAACCCTCACCCTGACCATAATCCTAACACTAACCATCAACCTAACCCTAACCCTCAACCTCACCATAAGCCTAACCCTAACCCTCATCCTAAACCTAAACTTAACCCGAACCCTAACTCTCACCCAAACGCTAAACCTAACCCAAACCCTACCCCTAAACCTCACTCTCACCCTCACCCTCAGCTTAACACTAAGCCTAACCCTAAACCTAAGCCTAACCCAAGCACTCAACCTAACACTAAATCTAATCCAAGTCCTAACCTTAAAGCTAATCCAGACCCTAACCATCAACTTCATCCAAACCGTCACCCTAACTCTAACCCTAACAATCACACTAACCCTCACCCTAACCCTAACACTCACCCTTACCGTAACCGTAAACCTTACCCAAACCCTCACCCTAACCCTTACCCTAACCCTAACTTAAACCTCACCCTAACCCTAAACCTAAACCTCACCCTCATCCTCACCCTCACTGTAAATTTAAACGTAACCATAACACTAAAAATAACACTAAACCTAACTCTAACCCTCACCCTCACCCTAGCACTCACCCTAGCCCTAATCCTAAATCTAAACGTCACCCAAAACCTCACCCGAACCCTAACCCTAACCCTCACCCTAACCCTAAAACCCTAACAATCACTGTAACCCTAACCCTCAGCTTCACCCTCAATCTCGGCCAAAGCATAAGCCTAAGCCGTAGGCTAACCCTAACCCTCACACTCACTCTCACCCTCACCGTAACCGTAACACTAACCCTAACCCTCACACTAACCCGCACCATAACGCTAACCCTAAACCTAATCCTCACCCTCAACCTAAAGATAACCCTCACCCTCACCCTCATCCTCCGCCTAGCACTAAGCCTAACCCTAACCCAAACCCTAACCCTAATACTCACACTCAACCTCAGCCTAACCCTAAGCCTAAGCCTAACCCTAACCCTCACCCTCACCCTCACCCTCAGCTTAACCGTAAGCCTAAGCCTAACCCTAACAATACCCTCACCCTCACACTAGCCCTCACCATAAACCTAACCATAGCACTAAACCTAACCCTAACACTCACACTAAACCTAACCCTAACCCTAACAATAACCCTAAACCTCACCCTCACCCTAACACTAAACCTAATCCTAACCCTAATCCTAACACTCAACATCACCCTAACCCTCACCCTTACCTTAACCTTAACCCTAACCCTAACCCTAACAATAACCATAACCCTAAATCTAAACTTAAACCTCACCCTCACCGTAACTCTAACCTTAACCCAAACCCTCACACTAACCCTAATCCTGATCATAACCCTAAAGCTAAACCTCAACCTAAACCTAAACGTTAGCGTTAGGCTAACCCTCACCCTAGGACATACACTAACCCTAATTCTAACCCTAACCCTCACCCTAACCCTCACTCTAACACTAAACCAAAAACTCAGCCTAAATCTAACCCTCACCCTCACACTCAGCCTCAGCCTAACCCTAAGCCTAAAACTAACCCTAACCCTAACTGTTACACTCACAGTCACCTTAACCCTAATCCTAACCCTAACACCAACCCTAACCTTAAAACTAACCCTAACCCTAACTCTCAAACTAACCCTCACACTAACCCTAGCCCTAACCCTATTGCTCATCCTAACACATAACCTAATGTTAATCCTAACACTTACTCTCACCATAACCCTCACCCTAACGCTCACTCTATACATAACCCTAACCCTAACCCTCATCCTCACCCTAACCCTAATCCTAAACCTAACACTAACCCTCACACTCACCCTCACCTTAACCCTAATCCTAATCCTAACCCTTACCCTAACCCTCACCCTCACCCTAACCTTCATCCTACCCCTACCCCTAACACTAACACTAACCCTAACCCTCACCCTAACCCTCACCTAACCCTAACTCTAACCCTAACCCTCACCATCGACCTAACAATAACCCTAACCATAACCCTAAACCACACCCTAACCCTAACGCGAAACCTCATCCTCACCCTAAACCTCACCCTAACCCTAACCCTAAACCTAACTCTAACCCTCACCATAACCATAACCCTCACCATAACCCTAACATTCACACTAAACCTAACACTCACCCTAACACTAAGCCTAAGCATAACCCTAAACCTAACCCTCACATTCACCCTCAATCTAAACCTAATCCTAAACCTATCCCTATCCCTAACCCTAACCCTCACAATAACCATCACCCTACCGCTCACCCTAACCCTAATCCTAACCCTACACCTCATCCTAAGCCTCACCCTAACCCTAACCTTCACGTCACCCTAGCCCTCACCCTAAACCTAACCCTCATCCTCACCCTAAACCTCACACTAAGCCTAAAACTAATCCTCATTCTTAACCTCAACCTCACCCTAACCCTAACCCTAAACCTCAACCTAACCCTAACCCTCACCCTCACCCTCAGACTCAGCCTAACTCTCAGCCTAACCCTCACCCTCACCCTAGCCCTCACCCTAACCCTACTCCTAACCCTAACCATAACCCTAAACCTAACCCTAAACCTAACCATCACCCTAAAGCTAATCCTCATTCCCACCCTCACCCTCAGCCTAATCCTAAGCCTAAGCCTAACCCTAACCCTAACCCTCACACTCACCCACATCATAACCCTAATCCTAAACCTAACCCGAAACCTAACCCTTAAACTCAACCTAACCCTCACCCTAACCCTAACCCCAGCATTAACCCTAACCCTAACCCTCACCCTCACCCTCACCATCACAGTATCCGTAACCCTAAACCTAACCCTAACAATAACCCTAACCTTAACACTAAGCCTAAACCTAACCATAACCCTCACCCTAAGCTTAACCCTCATGCTAACACTTACCCTCACCCTAACAGTAACACTAATCCTAACACTTACCCTCACACTAACCCTAAAAATAACCTTAAACCTAAACCTCAACTAACTCTATCCCTAACCCTCAACCTCACCCTAGCTCTCCCCCTAACCCTAACCCTCATCCTCACCCTAAACCACACACTAACCATAACACTAGTCCTCAATCTAAGCCTCAACCTCACCTTAACCCTTACCCTAATACTCACCCTAACCCTCACCCTAACCCTAATAATCACCTTTACCCTTACAGTCACCCTCAGCCTAACCCTCACCCTAACACTCATGCTAACCCTAAGCCTAACTGTAACCCTAACCATCACGCTAACCCTAACCCTCAACCTCACCCTCAGCCTCAGCCTAACCCTAAATCTAAACCTGACTGAATCCCTAAACTTCACCCTCACCCTTGTCCTCACCCTAAACCTAATGCTAACCCTAACCCTCATCCTAACACGAACACTAACTCTAACAATAACCCTAACCCTATCCCTAACCCTAATTCTAACCATAACCCTCACCCGAACCCTAACCCGAACAATATCACTTACCCTCACACTAACATTAACCCTAACTCTTACACTAACCCTCACACTAACCCTAACCATCACCCTAACCGTAACACTCACCCTAACCCTAACCCTAACCCTCACCCTCACCCTAACCCTAACCCTCATCCTCACCCTAAACCTCACACTAACTCTAAAACTAATCCTCAATCTAAACCACACCCTCACCCTAACCCTAACTCCAATCCTCACTCTAACACTAACACTCACATTTACCGTAATCCTCACTCTCAGCCTAACCCTAAACTTTACCCTTACTTTCACCCTCACCCTAACCCTCACACTAAACCTAACCCTCATCCTAACCCTCACCCTGACTGTAACCCTAAGCATCACCCTAACCCTAACCCTCACCCACGCCCTAACCCTAACACTAAACCTCACACTAACCCTCACACTAACACAAACTATAAGGCTAAACCTCCCCTCACCCTAACCCTAAACCTCACCCTCACCCTCACCCTCAGTCTAATCCTACGCCAACCCTAACCCTACCCCTCACAATCACACTCACCCTCAGCCTAACCGTAGCCCTAACACTAACACTAACCCTAGACCTCACCCTAACCCTAATTCTAACCCTAAACCTCACACTAATCCTCAAAGAAAACTAATCCTCACCCCCACCCTCACCCTCAGCCGAAGCCTAAACCTAACCCTAACACTCACCCTCACCTTCACCCTAACCCTAATCCCGACCCTAACCCTAACGCTAACTCTAACCCTAACCCTAAACCCAACCCTAATCCTCACCCCCACTCTCACCCTCAGCCTAAACCTAAGCCCAACCCTAAAACTAACCCGAACTCTAAACCTAAACATCACCCTGAACCTAACCATATCTCCAACCCTAACTCTAAACCTTACCCTAAACCCAAACCTAACCCGGACCCGCAACCTCACCCTCACCGTAACTCTAACCCTAACCCTAACAATAACACTAACCCTAACCCTAAACCTCACCCTAACCCTAACCCTCATCCTCACCCTAAACCTCACATTAAACCTAACCCTAATCCTCAATCTAACCCTCACCGTCACAATAAACCCTAACCCTCAACCTTACAATAACCCTCACCCTAACCCTAACAATCACCCTTATCTTAACCCTCCCCCTCAGCCTAACCCTCAACTTTACACTTACCATCACCCTCACTCTAACCCTCACCCAATCCCTAAAACTCATGCTAACCTTCAACCTCACTGTAACCCTAACCATCACCATAACCCTAACCCTCACCCTCAACCTCACACTCAGCCTAAACCTAAGCCTAAGCCTAACCATAACGCTCACCCTCACCCTCACTCTAGCCCTCACCCTAACACTAATCCTAACCCTAACCCTCATCCTAACCCTCACCCTAATCGTAACCCTAACCATCACCCAAAAACTAATCCTCACCCCCACCCTCACCCTCAGCCTAACCCTAAGCCTAAGCCGAAGCCTAACCCTAACCCTCACAGTCACCCTCACCCTAACCCTAATCCTAAACCTAACCCCAACCCTAACCCTAAACCTCCACCTATCCCTAACCTTAACCCTCACCGTAACCCTTTCCCTAATCCTAACTCTAACCCTAACCCTAACCCTCATCCTAACACTCTCTCACCCTAACACTAACCCTCACACTAACACTAACCATAACCCTAACCCTAAACCTCAACCTAACCCTTACCCTCACCCTCAACCTAGCCCTCAACCTAACCCTAACCCTCATCCTCACCCTAAACCTCACACTAACCCTAATCCTAAACCTCACCCTAAGCCGAACCCTCACCCTCACCCTCACCATAACTCTAACCATAAGCTTAACAATAACACTAATCCTAACCCTAAACCTAACCCTAACCGTAATCCTAACCCTAAACATCACCCTCAGCTTCACCATCACTGCAAAGGTAACCTTAACCATAACATTAACAATAACCCTAACCCTAACTCTAATCCTAACCCTCACCCTCAACCTAACCCTAATCCTAATGCTAACCCTGACCCTAACCCTAACCCTCACCCTCAACTTAATCCTAACCCAAATCCTAAATCTCACCCTAAACCTAATCCTCACCCTCACCATAACCCTAACACTCACACCTATCTTCACCCTCAACCTAATCCTAAACCTAACCCTCAACCTAACCCTCACACTCACCCTTACCCTAACCGATAATTCTAACCCTAAGCCTATTCCAAATCCTCAACCTAACCCTCACCCTCACACTAAGACTACAACTAACCCTAACCCTACCCCTCACCCTAACCCTCCCCCGAAACCTAAACCTCACACTCAACCTAACCCTAAACCTAAACCTCACCGTAAACCTCAACCTAACCTTAACCCTCACCTCACCCTCACTGTAACTCTAACCCTAACCTTAACAATAACACTAACCCAAACACTAACCCTAAACCTAACCCTAACCATAAACCTCACCCTCAGCCTCACCCTCATCGCAAACTTAACCTTAACCATAACACTAACAATAACCCTAACCCTAACCCTAATCCTCACCCTAAACCTCACCCTAATCCTAACACTAATCCTCAATCTAAACCTCACCCTCACTCTACCCCTAAACCTAACCCTCACCCTAACACTAACCCTCAGCCTTATAGTAACTCTCACCCTCAGCCGAACCCTAACATTTACTCTTACCTTCACCACCACGCTAACACTCACACTAAAACTAACCCTCACCCTAACCCTCACCCTAACCCCAACTGCACCCCTAAACCTCACCCTCACCATCACCCTAACTCTAACACTAACCCTAACACTAAACCGCACCATAACCCACAGACTCACCCTCACCCTAACCCTAATCCTAACCCTAACCCTCATCCTAACCCTCAAACTTACCCTAAACCTAAACCTAACCTAAACCTATCCCTCACCTTCAGCCTCAGCCTCAGCCTAACCCTAAGCCTAACTTTAAACCTAACCCTAACCCACACACTCAACCTCACCCTACCCTAATCCTAACCCTAACAGTCCCTCTAACCGTTACCCTCACAATAAACCTCACTCTAACCCTAACCTAAGACTAACCTTAACACTAATCCTCACACTAACCCTCACATTAAGCCTAACTCTAACCCTAAACCTCACCCTCACCCTAACCCTAACCCGGACCCGCAACCTCACCCTCACCATAACTCTAACCCTAACCCTAACAATAACACTAACCCTAACCATAACACTCACCCAAACCCTAACCCTCATCCTCACCCTAAACCTGAAACTAAACCTAACCCTAATCCTCAATGTAACCCTCACCCTCACAATAAACCCTAACCCTCATGCTTACCCTAACCCTAACCCTCACCCTTAACTTGACCCTCCCTCTCAGCTTAACCCTCAACTTTACCCTTACCATCATCCTCACTCTAACCCTCAACCTACCCCTAAACCTCATACTATCCTTCAACCTAACTGTAACCCTAACCATCACCATAAAATTAACCCTCACCCTCAACATCACCCTCAGCCGAACCCTAAGCCTAACCCTAACCCTAACCCTCACCCTCACCCTCACTCTAGCCCTCACCCTAACACTAATCCTAACCCTAACCCTCATCCTAACCCTCTCCCTAATCGTAACCCTAACCAACACCCAAAAACTAATCCTCACCCCCACCCACACCCCCAGCCTAACCCTAAGCCTAAGCCGAAGCCTAACCCTAACCCTCACAGTCACCCTCACCCTAACCCTAATCCTAAAGCTAACCCCAACCCTAACCCTAAACCTCCACCTATCCCTCACCTTAACCCTCACCGTAACCCTTTCCCTAATCCTAACTCTAACCCTAACCCTAACCCTCACCTCCCCCAACACTAACCCTCACACTAACACTAACCATAACCCTAACCCTAAACCTCACCTTAACCCTTACCCTCACCCTCAACCTAGCCCTCAACCTAACGCTAACTCTCATCCTCACCCTAAACCTCACACTAACCCTAACCCTATACGTCACCCTAAGCCGAACCCGAACCCTCACCCTCACCCTCACCCTCACCCTCACCATAACTCTAACCATAAGCTTAACAATAACACTAATCCTGACCCTAAACCTAACCCTAACCGTAATCCTAACCCTAAACATCACCCTCAGCCTCACCATCACTGCAAAGGTAACCTTAACCATAACATTAACAATAACCCTAACCCTAACTCTAATCCTAACCCTCACCCTCACCCTAACCCTAATCCTAATGCTAACCCTCACCCTAACCCTAACCCTCACCCTCAACTTAATCCTAACCCAAATCCTAAACCTCAACCTAAACCTAATCCTCACCCTCACCATAACCCTAACACTCACACCTATCTTCACCCTCAACCTAATCCTAAACCTAACCCTCAACCTAACCCTCACACTCACCTCACCCTCACTGTAACACCAACCCTAACTTTAACAATAACACTAACCCAAACCCTAACCCTAAACCTAACCCTAACCATAAATCTCACCCTCAGCCTCACCCTCATCGCAAACTTAACCCTAACCATAACACTAACAATAACCCTAACCCTAACCCTAATCCTCACCCTAAACCTCACCCTAATCCTAACACTAATCCTCAATCTAAACCTCACCCTCAAACTACCCCTAAACCTAACCCTCACCCTAACACTAACCCTCAGCCTTACAGTAACTCTCACACTCAGCCCAACAATAACATTTACTCTTACCTTCACCACCACCCTAACACTCACGCTAACCCTAACCCTCACCCTAACCCCAACTGTATCCCTAAACCTCACCCTCACCATAACCCTAACTCTAACCCTAAACCTAACACTAAACTGCACCATAACCCACAGACTCACCCTCACCCTAACCCTAATCCTAACCCTAACCCTCATCCTAACCCTCAACCTTACCCTAAACCTAACCCTATCCCTCACCTTTAGCCTCAGCCTCAGCCTAACCCTAAGCCTAACTTTAAACCTAACCCTAACCCACACACTCAACCACATCCTAACCCTAATCCTAACTCTAACAGTCCCTCTAAACCTTACTCTCACAATAAACCTCACCCTATCCCTAACCTAAGACTAACCTTAACACTAATCCTCACACTAACCCTCACATTAAGCCTAACTCTAACGCTAAACCTCACCCTCACCCTAACCCTAACTCTATCCCTAATCCTAAACCTAAACCTCACCCTAACTCTAACCCTAACCCTCACACTCACCCTCACCCTGAATGTAACCCTAAACCTAAAAATCACAATAACCCTAACCCTAACCCTAACCCTAACCCTCACACTAACTATAACCCTCACCCTAACCCTAACCCTCACTCTAACACTTACCCTCACCCTAACACTAACCCTAACCATAACACTAACCCGCACACTAAACCTAATCCTCACCCTAACCCTAAAACTCACCATAACCCTAAACTTACCCTCACCCTCACGCTCAGCCTAGCCCTCATCCTAACCCTAATTCTAAGCCTAACCCTCACCCTAACCCTAACATCATCCTCACCCTAAACCTCACACTAAACCTAACCCTAATCCTCAATCTAACACTCACACTCACCCTAACCCCTAACCCTCACCATTACCCTAACCCTCATCCTAACCCTAACCCTCACCCTTATCTTTACCCTGACCCTCAGCCTAACCTTCAACTTTACCCTTACCATCACCAACAACCTATCCCTCACCCTATCCCTAAACCTCAGGCTAACCTTCAACCTAAACGTAACCCTAACCTCACCCTAACCCTGACCCTCACCCTCAAACTCACACTCAGCCTAAACATAAGCCTAAGCCTAACACTAACCCTAACCCTCACCCTCAAACTAGCCCTCACCCTAAACCTAACCCTCAACCTAACCCTCCCCCATAACCCTAACTCTAACCTTAAACCTCACCCTAACACTCACCCTAACACTAACACGAACCCTAAACCTCACACTCGCCCTAAACCTAAACCTAACTATAACCCTAAACCTCAGCCTAACCCTAACCCTAAACAGCACCCTCACCATAAACTTCACCCTAACCCTAACCCTAAATCTCACACTCAACGTAGCCCTCAACCTAACCCTAAACCTAATCGTAACCGTCACCCTAAACATAACCCTCACTGTAACCCAAAGACTCACACTAAACCTAACCCTCAGCCTCAAACTCACCCTCTGCCTAACCCTAAGCCTAACACTAAAACTAACCTTAACCCACACATTCACCCTAACCCTAATCCTAATCCTAAACATAACCATAACCATCACCCTAACACTATCACTCACCCTAACCCTAACACTAACCCGATCCCTAACCCTCACCCTAACCCTAATTCTAACACTCAACCTCACCCTAAACCTAACACTAAACCTCACCCTAACCCTAAACCTAAACCTCACCCTTACCCTAGCCATCACTCTAACCCTAATCCTAACCCTAACCGTCATCATAAATCTCACCCTAACCATAATTCTAACGCTCACCCTAACCCTAAACTTCACCCTCAACCTCACTCTCAGCCTAACACTAAGTCTAAACCTAAACCTAACCTTAACCCACACACTCACCCTAACCCTAACCTAACACTAACCCTAACCTTAACCCTCACCCTAACCCTAACCCTCACCCTCACCCTCACCCTCACCCTCACCATAAACATAACCCTAAACCTAAAAGTAACAAAAACCCTAACCCTAACACTAACCCTCACCCTAACTATAACCCTCACCCTAACCCTAGCCCTCACCCTATTCCGAATTCGATCCCTTACCCTCAACTAACCCTAACCCTCATGTTCACCCTAAACCACACACTAACCCAAACCCTAATCCTCAGTCTAACCACACCCTCACACTAATCCCTAACCCTCACCCTTATCCTAACCCTCACCCTAACCGTAACCCTCACCCTTATCTTAACCCTCACCCTCAGCCTAACCCTCAACTTTAAACTGACCATCACCCACACCCTAACCCTCACCCTATCCCTAAACAGCATCCTAACTTTCAACTAACCATAACCCTAACCATCACCCTAGCCCTAATTCTAACCCTAACCCTAACCCTAAACCTGACTCTAACCCTCCCCCTAACCCTAACAGTAAACTGAACCCTAACACTAACACTCACACTAACTCTAAACCTCACCGTAAGCCTAAACCTCACCCTAACCCTAAACCTAACCCTCAACCTCACCCTAGCCTTCACCCTAAACCTAATCCTAACCCTAAACCTGATCCTATCCCTCACCTTCATCCTAACCCTAACCATCACCCAAACACTAAGCCTCACCCTCACCTCACATTCAGCCTAAGCCTAAACCTAACCCTAACACTCACACTCACCCTCACTCTAACCCTAATCCTAAACCTAACCCTAACCCTAACCCTAAACCTCAACCTATCCCTCAAACTAACCCTAACCCTCACAGTAACCCTAACCCTAACGCTGACCGTAACCGTCCCCCTAACCCTAACACTAAACCTAACCCTCACCCTAACCCTAAACCTCACCCTAAACCTAAACTTAACAGTCACCCTCACCATAATCCCAAACCTAAGCCTAAGCCTAATTCTAACCCTAACACTCACATTCACACTCACCCTCACCCTAAGAATAATACTAACCCACAACCTAATCCTAACCCTAAACCTCACCCTAAAACTCACCCTAACCCTAACCTTCACCCTCACCTTCACCCTAACCATAACTCTAACCTTAACCCTAACAACAACACTAACACTAACCCTAACTCTAAACCTAACCCTAACCATAAACCTCACCCTCAGCCTCACCTTCACTGCAAACTTAATTCTAACCATAACACTAAGAAAAACCCTAACCCTAACCCTAACCCGAACTCTAACCCTAACCCTAACTCTAAACCTAATCCTCACCCCCACGATCACCCTCAGCCTAAACCTAAGCCTAACGCTAAAAATAACCCTAACTCTAACCCTAAACCTTACCCTCACCCTAACCCTATCTCTAACACTAACCCTATACCTCACCTAACCCTAACCCTAATCCTCAACCCCACCCTCTCACCCTTAGCCTAACCCTAACCATAACCCTAACCCTAACACTAATCCTAATCCTCACCATCACCCTCACTCTAAACCAAACCCTAACCCAAACCCTAACCCTATGCCTAACCCTAACCCTAAGCCTAACCTTCACACTCACCCTCAACCTAACCCTAATCCTAAACCTAAACCTATCCCTCACACTAACCGTCACACCAGCGGTCAACCTAACCCTCATCCTAACCCTAACCCTCATCCTAACCCTCAATCTAACCCTAACTCTAACCCTCACCCTAACCCTAATCGTCACCCTCAACCTCACCCTCAGCCTAACCCTAAGCCTAACACTAAACCTAACCCTAACCCAAACACTCACCCTCACCATAACCCTAATACTAATGCTAACTATCACTCTAACCCTAACCCTCAAACTAACCCTCACCCTAACCCTAACCTAACACTTACCCTAACCCTAACCCTCACACTAACACTCACCCTAAGCCTAACTCTAACCTGAAACCTCACCCTCACCCTAACCTTAACTCTAACCCTAATCCTAACCCTAAATCTGACCCTAACCCTAATCCTAAACCTAACCCTCACCCTCACCCTCACCCTCAATGTAACCCTAAACCTAACAATAACAATAACCCTAACCGTAACCCTCACCCTAACTATCAACCTCAACTGAACCCTAACCCTCACCCTAACACTTACCCTCACCCTAACACTAACCCTAACCCTAACACTAAACCTCACACTAACCTTAAACCTCACCCTAATCCTAAAACTCATCCTAACCCTAACACTAACCCTAACCCTAACCCTCTCCCTAGCTCTCAACCTAAACCTAATTCTAATCTTAACCCTCACCATAACCCTAAACCTCATCCTCACCATAAACCTAACCCTAATCCTCAATCTAACCCTCACCCTCAGCATAACCCCTAACCCTCACCCTTACCCTAAGCCTCACCCTAACCCTAACCATCACCCTTATTTTAATTCTCACTCTCAGCCTAACCCTCAACTATACCCTTATCATCACCCTCACTCCAACCCTCACCCTATCACTAAACCTCATGCTAACCTTCAACCTAACGGTAACACTAACCATCACCCGAACCATAACCCTCATCCTCAACCTCTACCTCAGCATAACCCTAAGCCTAAGCCTAATCCTAACCCTAATCCTCACCCTCACCCTAGCCCTTACCCTAACCCTAATCCTAACCCTAATCTTCATCCTAACCCTCACCCTAATCTTAACCCTAACCATCACCCGAACCCTAAACCCCACCCCCCCTCATCCTCAGCCTAACCCTAAGCCTAAGCCTAAGCCTACCCTAACACTCACACTCACCCTCACCCTAACCCTAATCCTGAACCTAACCCTAACCCTAACCCTAACCCTCACCTTAACCTTCCCCCTAACCCTAACTCTAACCCTAAACCTCACCCTCACCCTAACCCTAATCCTCACCCTAACCCTAAACCTCCCCCTAACCCTAAACCTAAGCCTCACCCTCACCCTCACCCTAACCCTCACCATAACTCTAACCCTAAACTTAACAAAAACACTAATGCTAACACTAAACCTAACCCTAACCCTAATCCTAATCCTAAACCTCAACCTCAGCCTCACCATCACTGCAAAGGTAACCTTAACCATAACACTAAAAATAAGCCTAACCCTAATCCAAACACTCACCCTCACCCTAATCCTAATCCAAACCCTAACCATCACCCTAACCCTAACCCTCACCCTCACCTTAATCCGAACCCAAATCTTAACCCTCACCCTAACTGTAATCCTCATCCTCACTGTAACCATAACCCTCACACCTACCTTCACCTTCAACCTAAACCTAAGCATAAACCTAAACCTAACCCTCACACTCATGCTCACCCAAACCCTAATTCTAACCCTAAGCCTATCCCTAAACCTCAACCTAACCCTCACACTCACCCTAACACTAACTCTAACCCTGACCCTACCTCTCACGCTATCCCTCACAATAAACCAAATTCAAACTCTAAAACTCACCCTCAACCTAACCCTAACCCTAAACCTCACTGTAAACTTCACCCTAAACCTAACCCTCACCCTCACCCTCACTGTAAATCTAACCCTAACCCTAAAAATAATACTAACCCTAACCCTAACCCTAAACCTACCCATAAACCTCACCCTCAGCCTCACCCTCACTGCAAACTTAACTGTAACCATAACACTAACAATAACCCTAACCCTAACCCTTACACTCATCCTCACCCTAAACCTCACCTTAACACTAATCCTCAATCTTACCCTCACCCTCACACTACCCCTAACCCTAACCCGCACCATAACCGTAATCCTAATCCTCACATTTAACGTAATCCTCACTCTCAGCCTAACCCTCAACTTTACCCTTACTGTCACCCTCACCCTAACCCTCACACTAACTCTCACCCTAATGCTAACCCTCTCCCTGACCATAACCCTAAGCATCACCCTAACCCTAACCCTCACCCACACCCTAACTTTAACACTAACCCTCACACTAACCCTCACCCTAACCCTAACACTCACCCTAACTCTCACACTCACCCTAACCCAAATCCTAACCCTCACCCTCACCCTAGCCCTCACCCTAACCCTAACTCTCATCCTCACATTAAACCTCACACTAACCCTAAAACTAATCCTCAAACTAAACCACACCCTCACCCTAACCCTAACCCTAACCCTCACCCTAACCCTAACCCTCACATTTACAGTAATCCTCACTTTCAGTCTAACCCTCAACTTTACCCTTACTGTCTCCCTCACTCTAACCCTCACACTAAACCTCACCCTCATGCTAACCCTCTCCCTGACCGTAAACCTAAGCATCACCCTAACCCTAACCCTCACCCACACCCTAACTTTAACAATAACCCTCACACTAAACCTCAACCTAACACTAACACTAAACCTAACCCTCACACTCACCCTCACCCTAAACCTAACCCTCACGCTCAACCTAACCCTAAGCCTAACCCTTACCCTAACCACACACTCACCCTCAACCTAACCATAATTCTAATCCTAACCATAACCATAACCCTCACCCTAAACCTAACACTCACCCTATCCCTAAACCTAACACTAACCCTAACCCTAACCCTCACCCTAACCTTAACTCTAACACTAAACCTAACCCTCACCCTAACCCTAACCCACAACCGCAACCTAACCCTAAACGTAAACGTCACCCTCACCCTTGCCCTCACTCTAACCGTAATCATAACCCTAACCCTCATCCTAACCCTCACACTAACCCTAATCCTAACCCTCACCCTAACCCCAACCCTCACCCTCAACCTCACCCTCAGCCTAACGCTAAGCCTAACCCTAAACCTAACCCTAACCCACACACTGAACATCACCCTAACCCTAATCCTAACACTAACCCGAACTATAACCATAACCCTCACACTGACACTTACCCTAACCCAAACCTAACACTAACGCTCACCCTAAGCCTAAATCTAACCCTAAACCTCACCCAAACCCTAACCCTAACTCTAACCCTAATCCTAAACCTATACCTCACCCTAACCCTAACCCTAACCCTAACCCTCACCCTCACCCTCATCCTTAACGTAAATCTAAACCTAAATCTAACAATAACCCTAACCCTAACCCTAACCCTCACCCTAACTATAACCCTCACCCTAACACTTACCTTCACCATAACACTAACCCTAACCCTAACACTAACCCTTACACTAACCCAAAACCTCACCCTAAGCCTACACTTCACCCTAACCCTAACCCTAACCCTCACCCTCAACCTAGCCCTCACCCTAACCCTAATTCTAACCCTTACCCTCACCTAACCCTAACCCTCATCCTCACCCTAAACAACAACACTAACCATAACCCTACTCCTCAATCTAACCCTCACCCTAATACCTAACCCTCAACCTTAACCTAACCCTCACCCTAACCGTAACCCTCACACTTATCCTAATCCTCACCCTCAGCGTAACCCTCAAATTTACCCTTACCATCACCCTTACCCTAACCCTCACCCTATCCCTAAACCTCATCTTAAACTTCAAGCTAAACGTAACCCTAACCATCACCCTAACCCTAACCCTAACACTAACCCTAACCCTAAGCCTGACCCTAACCCTCCCCCTAACCCTAACACTAAACCAAACCCTAACCATCACACGAAAACTAATCCTGACCCACACCCTCACCCTCAGCCTAAGCCTAAGCCTAACCCTAACACTCACCCTCACCCTCACCTTAACCCTAACCCTTAAACTAACTCTAACCCTAATATTAACCCTAACCCTAAACCTGACCCTAACCCTCCCCCTAACCCTAACACTAAACCAAACCCTAACACTAACACACTAACCCTAACCCACACCTTAACCCTAAACCTCAATCTAACCCTAACACTAACCCTCACCCTCATCCTAATTCTAACCATAAGCCTAAGCCTAAACATAATCCTAACCCTCACATTCACCCTCACCCTAACCCTAATCGTAAACCTAACCCTATCCCTAAACCTCAACCTAACCCTCACCCTCACCCTAAGACTAACACTAATTCTAAACCTAACCCTCACCCTAATCCTCCCACTAACCCTCACTCTAAGCCTAAAACTCACCCTCAACCTAAATCTAACCCTAAATCTCACCCTAACCCTAACCCTCACCCTCACGCTCACTGTCACCGTAACTGTAACCCTAACACTAACACTAAAACTAACATTAACCCTAACCCTAGACCTAAACCTAACCATAAACCTCACCCTCAGCCTCACCCTCACTGCAAACTTAACCTTAGACATAACACTAACAATAACCCTAACCCTAACCCTAACCCTTAATCTAACCCTAACCCTATCCCTAATCCTCACCTCCACTCTCACCCTAAGCCTAACCCTAAGCCCAATCCTAACACTAACCCTAACTCTAACCCTAAACATCACCCTCACCCTAACCTTATCTCCAACCCTAACTCTAAACCTCACCCAAACCCTAACCCTAATCCTCACCCACAACCTCACCCTCACCGTAACTCTAACCCTAACCCTAACATAACACTAACCCTAAACCTAACCATCACCCTAAGCCTAATCCTCACCCCCACCCTCACCCTCAGCCTAACCCTAACCCTAACACTAACACTAACCCTAATCCTCACCCTACACCTCACCCTAAACCAAACCCTAACCCTAAACCTAACCCTAACACTAAGCCTAACCCTAACTCTAACCCTAAAACTCACACTGACCCTCAACCTAACCCTAATCCTAAACCTAACCCTATGCCTAACCCTAAGCCTCACACTAACCCTAACCCTCACCCTCAACCTCAGCCTCAGCCTAACCCGACGCATAAATCTAAACCTAACCCTAACCCACACACTGACCCTCACACTAACCCTAATCCTAACCCTAACCCTCATCCTAACCCTCAAACTTACCCTAAACCTAACCCTCACCCTCACATTCAACCTCAGCCTCAGCCTAACCCTAAGCCAAACTCTAAACCTAACCCTAACCCACACACTCAACCTCACCCTAACCCTAATCCTAACCCTAACCCTCCCTATAACCCTAACGCTCACACTAACCCTCACCCTAACCCTAACTTAACACTAACCCTAACCCTAATCCTCACACTAACCCTCACCCTAATCCTAACTCTAATCCAAAACCTCACCCTCACCCTAACTCTACCCCTAATACTAAACCTAAACCTCACCCTAACTCTAACCCTAACACTCACCCTCACCCTCACCCTCAATGTAACCCTAAACCTAACAATAACAATATCCCTAAACCTAACCCTAACCGTCACCCTAACTGTAATGCTCACCCTAACCCTAACCCTCACCCTAACACTTACCCTCACCCTAACACTAACCCTAACCATAACACTAACCCTCACACTAACCCTAACCCTCACCCTAACCCTCACCCTAACCCTAAAACTCACTCTAACCCCGACCTAACCCTAACCCTCACCCTCACCCTAGCCCTCATCCTAACCCTAATTCTAACCGTAACCCTCACCTTATCCTTAACCCTCATCACCACCCTAAACTTCACACTAACCCTAACCCTAATCCTCAATCTAACCCTCACCCTCACCCCAACCCCTAACCCTCAACCTTACCTCAACCCTCACCCTAAACTAACCCTCACCCTTATCTTTACCCTGACCCTCAGCGTAATCCTCAACATTACCCTTACCATCACCCTCACCTTAACCCTCACCCTATCCCTAAAAATCATGCTAACCTTCAACCTACCCGTACCCCTAACCTCACCCTAACCCTAACCTCACCCTCAACCTCACCCTCAGCCTAACCATAAGCCTAAGCCTAACACTAACCGTAACCCTCACCCTCAACCTAGCCCTCACCCTAAACCTAACCCTCACCCTAACCCTCCCCCTAACCCTAACTCTAACCGTAAACCTCACCCTAACCCTCACCGTAACCCTAACTCTAACCCTAAACCTCACACTCGCCCTACCCCTAACCCTAAATATAACCCTAAACCTCAGCCTAACCCTATCCCTAAACCTCACCCTCACCATAAACTTTACCCTAAAGCTAACCCTAAACCTCACCCTCAACGTAGCCCTCAACTTAACCCTAAACCTAACCGTAACCGTCACCCTAAACATAACCCTCACTGTAACCCAAACACTCACACTAAACCTAACCCTCAGCCTCAACCTTACCCTCAGCCTAACCCTAAGCCTAACACTAAACCTAACATTAACCCACACACTAACCCTAACCGTAACCCTAATCCTAATCCTAACCATAACCATAACCCTCACCCTAACCCTATCACTCACCCTAACCCTAACCCTAACACTAACACTAACCAGATCCCTAACCCTCACCCTAACCCTAACTCTAACACTCAACCTCACCCTCACCCTAACCCTAACACTAAACCTCACCCTAACCCTAACCCTAAACCTCACCCTCACCCTAGCCATCACCTAACCCTCATCCTAATCCTCACCCTAACCGAAATCCTTACCCTCACCCTAACCCTAACCCTCACCCTCAACCTCACTCTCAGCCAAAAACTAAGCCTAACCCTAAACCTAATCCTAACCCACACACTCACCCTAACCCTAACCTATTATTAACCCTAACCCTCACCTTCACCCTCACCCTCAACATAACCGTAAACCTAAAATTAACACAAACCCTAACCCTAACCCTAACCCTCACCCTAACTATAACCCTCACCCTAACCCTAACCCTCAACCTAACACTTACCCTCACCCTAACACTAACACTAACACTAGCCCTAATACTAACCCTCACACTCACCCTAAGCCTCACCCTCACCCTAACACTAACACTAACCCTAACCCTCACCCTGATCCTAGCCCTCACCGTAACCCTAATTCTAACCCTTACCCTCACCTAACCCTAACCCTAACCCTAACCCTAACCCTAACCCTAACCAACACCCAAACCATAATCCTCAACCCCACCCTCATCCTCAGCATATCCCTAAGGCTAAGCTTAAGCCTAACCCAAACCCTCACACTCACCCTCAACCTAACCCTAATCCTAAACCTAACCCTAACCCTAACCCTAACCCTCACCCTAACCCTACCCCTAACCCTCACTCTAACCCTAAACCTCACCCTCACCCTAACCCTAATCCTCACCCTAACCCTAAACTCACCCTAACCCTAAACCTCACCCTCACTCTCACCCTCACCATAACTCTAACCCTAACTTTAACATAAACACTAATACCAAGCCAAAACCTAACCCTCACTCTAATCCTAAACCTAACCCTCATCCTCAGCCTCACCATCACTGCAAAGGTAACCTTAACCATAACACTAACAATAACCCTAACCCTAATCCTAACCCTCATCCTCACCCTCACCCTAATCCTAATCCTAACCCTAACCCTCACCCTAATCCTAACCCTCACCCTCACCTTAATCCTAACCCAAATCCTAACCCTCACACTAACCCTAATTCTCACCCTCTCCGTAACCATAACCCTCCCACCTACCTTCACCCTCAACCTAATCCTAAGCCTAAGCCTAAACCTAACCCTCACACTAACCCTCACCCTAAACCTAACACTAACCCTAACCTTCACACTCACCCACACTCTAAACCTAACCCTCACCCTCAACCTAACCCTAAGCCTAAAGCTTACCCTAACCCTCACACTTACCCTCACCCTAACCTCAATCCTAATCCTAACCATAACCATAACCTTCAACCTAACCCTAACCCTAACACTAACCCTAACCCTAAACCTCACCCTAACCCTAACTCTAACACTAAACCTCATGCTCACCCTAACCCTAACCCTACACCTCACCCTAACCCTAACAGTAAAGGGCACCCTCACCCTAGCCCTCACTCTAATCCTAATACAAACCCTAACCCTCATCCTAACCCTAACACTAACCCTAATCCTAACCCTCAGCCTAACCCAAACCCTCACACTCAACCTCACGCTCAGCCTAACGCTAAGCCTAACCCTAAACCTAACCCTAACCCACACACTAAACCTCACCCTAACCCAAATCCTAACCCTAACCCTAAATCTAACCATAACCCACACCCTAACCCTCACCCTAACCCAAACCTAACACTAATCCTAACCCTAACCCTAACAGTAACCCTCACCCTAAGCCTAAATCTAACCGTAAACCTCACCCTCACCCTAACCCTATCCCTAACCCTAACCATAAACCTCACCTAACCCTAACCTTAAACCTCACCCGCACCCTCACCCTCACCTTCACCTTAACTCTAACCCTAACCCTAACAATAACACTAACCCTAAACCTAACCATCAACCTAAACCTAATCCTCACCCCCAACCTCACCCTTAGCCTAAACCTAACCCTAACCCTAACACTAACCCTAATAATCACCCTCACCCTCACCCTAAACCAAACCCTAACCCTAACCCTAACACTAAGCCTAACCCTAACCCTACCCCTAACCCTCACACTCACCCTCAACCTAACCCTATCGTAACCCTAACACTCACACTATCCGTCACACCAGCGCTCAAACTAACCCTATTCCTAACCCTAACCCTCTGCCTAACATTCAATCTAACCCTAACTCTAACCCTCACCATAACCCTAACCCTCACCCTCAAACTCACCCTCACCCTAACCCTAAGCCTAACACTAAACCTAACCCTAACCCTCACACTCACCCTCACCCTAATCCTAACGTAACACTAACCCTAAACCTAACCCTCACACTAACACTCACCCTAACCCTAACTATAACCCGAATCCTAACCCTAAATCTCACCCTAACCCTAACCCTAAACCTAACCCTTACCCTCACCCTCACCGTCAACATAACCCTAAACCTAACAATGACAATAACCCTAACCCTAACCCTCACCCTAACTATAACCCTCACCCTAACCCTAACCCTCACCCTAACACTTACCCTCACCCTAACCCTAACCCTAAACCTAACACTAACTCTCACACTAATCCTAACCCTCATCCTAACCCTAAAACTCACCCTAACCCTAACACTAACAGTAAACCTCACCCTCACCCTAGCCATCACCCGAAACCTAATTCTAACCCTAACCCTCACCCTAACACTAACCCTCATCCTCACCCTAAACCTCACACGAAACCTAACCCTAATCCTCAATCTAACCCTCACAATCACCATAAACCCTAACCATCACCCTTACCCTAACACTCACCCTAACCCTAACACTCACCCGTATCTTAATTCTCACCCTCAGCCTAACCCATAGCTTTACCCTTACCATCACCCTCACTCTAACCCTCACCCTATCCCTAAACCTCATGCTAACCTTCAACATAAGGATAACCCTAACCATCACCCTAACCTTAAAACTCACCCTCAACCTCACCCTCAGCCTAACTCTAAGCCTAAGCCTAAGCCTAACCCTAACCTTTACCCTCAACCTAGCCTTCACCCCAACCCTAATCCTAACCCTAACCCTCATCCTAACAGTCACCCTAATCCTAACCCTAACCATCACCTGAACCCTCATCCTCAACCCCACCGTCATCCTCAGCCTAACCCTAAGCCTTAGCCTAAACCTAACCCTCACACTCACCCTCACCCTAATCCTAATCCTAAAGCTAAAGAAAACCCTAACCCTAACCCTAACCATCACCCTACCCCTCGCCCTAACCCTAACTCTAACCCTAAACCTCACCCTCACCCTAACCCTAATCCTCACCTTAACCCTAAACCTCACCCTAACCCTAACCCTAACCCTCACCCTCACCCTCACCCTCACCATAACTCTAACCCTAACCTTAACAAATCACTAATCCTAACCCTAAACCTAACCCTAACCCTAATCCTAACCCTAAACCTCACCCTCAGCCTCACCATCACTGCAAAGGTAACCTTAACCATAACACTAACAATAACCCTAACCCTAATCCTAACCCTCACCCTCACCTTAATCCTAATCCTAACCCTAACCCTCACCCTAACCCTCATCCTCACCCTCACCTTAATCGTAACCCAAATTCTAACCCTCACTCTAACCCTAATCCTCACCCTCACCTAACCATAACCCTCACACCTACCTTCACCCTCAACCTAACCGCAAGCCTAAGCCTAAACTGAAACCTCACAATCAACCTCACCCTAACCCTAATCCTAAACCTAAGACTATCCCTAAACCTCAACCTAACCCTCACCCTCACCCTAAGACTAACACTACCCCTAACCCTACCTGTCACCCTAACCCTCCTCATCAATCTAATTCTAACTCTAAACCTCACCCTCAACGTAAACCTAACCATAAACCTCACCGTAAACCTCACCCTCACCCTCACCCTCATTGTAAATCTAAACCTATCCCTCTAAATAATACTAACCTTATCCCTAACGCTGAATCTAAACCTAAAAATAAACCTCACCCTCAGCCTCACCCTCACTGCAAGCATAACTGTAAACATAACACTAACAATAACCCTAATCCTAACACTCATCCTCACCCTAACACAAATCCTCAATCTTACCCTCACCCTCACCCTACCCCTAACCCTAACCCTCTCCCTAACCCTAACCCTAACCCTCACATTTACCATAATCCTCACTCTCAGCCTAACCCTCAACAGTACCATTACTGTCACCCTCATCCTAACCCTCACACTAACTCTCAACGTCATGCTAACCCTCTCCCTGAGAGTAACACTAAGCCTCACCCTAAACCTAACCCTCACCCACACCATAATTTTAAGACTAACCCTCACACTTACCCTCACCCTAACCCTAACACTAACCCTAACCCTCACACTCACCCTCACCCTAAACCTAACCCTCACCCTCAACCTAAACCTAAGCCTAACCCTTAACTTAACCCTCACACTTACCCTCACCCTAAACCTAATCCTAATCCTAACCAAAACCATAACCCTCACCCTAAAACTAACACTCACCCTATCCCTAACCTTAAGACTATCCCTAACCCTAACCCTCACCCTAACCCTAACTCTAACACTAAACCTTACCCTCATCCTCACCCTAACACTAAACCTTACCCTAACCCTAACAGTAAACGTCACCCTCACCCTAGCCCTCACTCCAATCCTAATCATAACCCTAAACCTCATCCTAACCCTCACCCTAACCCTAATCCTAACCCTCACCCTAACCCCAACCTTAACACTCAACCTCACCCTCAGCCTAACGCTAAGCCTAACCCTAACCCTAACCATAGCCCTCACACTAACCCTCACCCTAACCCACACCTAACACTAACCCTAACACTAACCCACACCCTAAGCCTAAATCTAAACCTAAACCTCACACTCACCCTAACCCTAACTCTCACCCTAATCCTAATCCTAAACCTCACCCTAACCCTAAACCTAACCCTCATCCTCACCCTCACCGTCAAGGTAACACTAAACCTAAAACTAATACTCCTAACCCTAACCCTTACCCTCACCCTAACTATAACCCTCACCCTAACCGTAACCCTCACCCTAATAATTACCCTCACCCTAACAGTAACCCGAACCCTAACACTAACCCTTACACTAACCCTAACCCTCACCCTAAGCCTAAACCTCACCCTAAACCTAACCCTAACCCTCACCATCACCCTTACCCTAATTCTAACACTTACCCTCACCTAACCCTAACCCTCATCCTCACCCTAAACTACACACTAACCCTAACCCTAATCCTCAATCTAACCATCACCCTCACCCTAATCCCTAAACCTCACCCTTACCCTAACCCTCATCCCAACTGTAACCCTCACTCTAACCTTAACCCTCACCCTCAGCCGAACCCTCAAATTTATCCCTACCATCACCCTTACCCTAACCCTCACCCTATCCTGAAACTTCATCCTAATTTTCAAGCTAACAGTAACCCTAACCATCACCCTAACCCTAACCCTATCACTAACCCTAACTCTAACCCTGACCCTAATCTTTCCCCTAAACCTAACACTAAACCAAAACCTAACACTAACACTCACACTAACACTAACCCTCACCTTAACCCTAAATCTCACCCTAACCCTAACCAAAACCCTCACCCTCACCCTAGCCTTCACCCTAACGCTAATCCTAACCCTAACCCTCATCCTAACAATCACCCTAATCCTAACCCTAACCATCACCCGAAAACTAATGGTCACCCTCATCCTCACCCTCAGCCTAAGCCTAACCCTAACCCTAACATTCACCCTCACCCTCACCATAACCCTAATCCTTAACATAACCCTAACCCGAAACCTCAAACTAACCCTAACCCTCCCCGTAACCCTAACACTAACCCTTACTCTAAACCTGACCCTAACCCTCCACCTAACCCTAACACTAAACCTAACCCTAACACTAACATTCACACTAACCCTAATACTCACCCTAACCATACACCTCAATCTAACCCTAACCCTAAATCTCACCCTCATCCTAATCCTAACCCTAAGCCTAAGCTTAAGCCTAAACCTAACCATAACCCTCACATTCACCAACATTGTAAGCCTAATCCTAACCCTAACCCTATCCCTAAACCTCAACCTAACCCTCACCCTCACCCTAAGACTAACATTAAACCTAAACCTAACCATCACCCTAACCCTCCCACTAACACTCACTCTAAACCTAAACCTCACCATCAACCTAACCCTAACCCTAAACGTCACCCCAAACCTCACCCTAACCCTAACCCTCACACTCACGCTCACCTCACCGTAACTCTAACCCTAACAATAACACTAACACTAACCCTAACACTAACCCTAACCCTAACCATATACCTCACCCTCAGCCTCACTCTCACTGCAAACTTAACCCTAAACATAACACTAACAATAACCCTAACCCTAACCCAAACCCTAACTCTACCCTTAACCCTAACCCTAATCCTCACCCCCACTCTCACACTCAGCCTAACCCAAAGCCCACACTAAACCTAACTCTAATTATAAACATCACCCTCACCCTAACCCTATCTCCAACCCTTACTCTAAACCTCACCCTAACCCTAACCCTCACCCTCAACCTCAGCCTCAGCCTAACCCTAAGCCTAACTCTAAACCTATCCCTAACCCACACACTCACCCTCATCCTAACCCTAATCCTAAACCTAACCCTCAACCTAACCCTCATCCTAACCCTAAACCTAACCCTCACCTAACCCTAACCCTCACCTTCCACCTCAGCCTCAGCCTAACCCTAACCCTCCCTCTAACCCTAACCCTTATACTAACCCACACCGTAACTCTAACTTAACACTAACCCTAACCCTAATCCTAACACTAACCCTCACCCTAAGCCTAACTCTAACCCTAAACCTCACCCTCACCCTAACCCTAACTCTACCCCTAATCCTAAACCTAAACTTCACGCTAACTCTAACCTTAACCCTCACACTCACCCGCAATGTAATCCTAATCATAACAATTACAATAACCCTAACACTAACCCTCACCCTAACACTTACCCTCACCCTAACACTAAACCTAACCCTAACACTAACCCTCATACTAACCTTAACCCTCACCCTAACCCTAAAACTCACCCTAACCCTAACCTAACCCTGACCTTCACCCTCACCGTAGCCCTCATCTTAATCCTAATTCTAACCCTAACCCTCACCCTAACGCTAACCCTCATCCTCACCCTAAACCTCACACTAACCCTAACCCTAATCCTCAATCTAACCCTCACCCTCACCCTTACCCCTAACCCTCACACTTACCCTAACCCTCACCCTAACCCTAACCCTCACCCTTATCTGTAACCTGACCCTCAGCCTAACCCTCAACTTTACCCTTACCATCACCCTCACCCTAACCCTCACCCTATCCCTAAACCTCATGGTAAACTTCAACCTAACCGTAACCTTAACCATCACCTTAAACCTAACCCTCAACCTCAACCTCACCCTCAGCCTAACCATAAGCCTAAGCCTAAGCCAAACCCTAACCCTCACCCTCAACCTAGCCCTCACCGTAAACCTAACACTCACACTAACCCTCTCCCTAACAATAACTCTAACCCTAAACCTCACCCTAACCCTCATCCTAACTCTAACTCTAACCCTAAACCTCACACTCGCCCTAACCCTAACCCTAACTATAATCCTAAACCTCAGCCTAACCCTAACCCTAAACCTCACCCTCACCCTAAACCTCACCCTAAATCTAACGCTAAACCTCACCCTCAATGTAGCCCTGAACCTAACCCTAAACCTAACCGTAACTGTCACCCTAAACATAGCCCTCACTGAAACCCAAACACTCACGCTAAACCTAACCCTCAGCCTCAACCTCAACCTAAACCTAACCCTAAGCCTAACACTAAACCTAACATTAACCCACACACTCACCCTCACCATAACGCTAATCCTAATCCTGACCATAACCATAACCCTCACCCTAAACCTATCACTCACCCTAACCCTAACCCTAACACTAACCCTAACCCTAACCCTAAACGTAACCCTAACTCTAACACTCAACCTCACCCTCACCCTAACCCTAACACTAAACCTCACCCTAACCCTAATCCTAAACCTCACCCTCACCCTAGCCATCACCCTAACCCTAATCCTAAACCTAACCCTCATCCTAAGCCTCACCTTAACCCTAATCTAACACTAACCCTAACCCTAACCTCACACTTACCCTCACCCTAATCCTAATCCTAACCCTAACCCTCACCCTCACCCTCACCTTTATCCTAACCCAACCTAACCCTCACTGTAATCTTAATCCTCACGCTCACCGTAACTATAACCCTCAACCCTCACCTACCTTCACCCTCAACCTAACCCTAAGCCTAAGCCTAAACCTAACCCTCACAAACACACTCACCCTAACCCTAAGACTAACACTAACCCTAACCCTTCCTCTTACCATAACCCTCCCCATAAACCTAATTCTAACTCTAAACCTCACCCTCAACCTAACCCTAACCCTAAACCTCACCGTAAAACTCACCCTAACCCTAACCCTCACCCACAGCCTCACTGTAAATTTAACCCTAACCCTAAAAATAATACTAACCCTAACCCTAACCCTAAACCTAACCCTCACCAAAAACTCACCCTCAGCCTCACCCTCACCGCAAACTTAACTGTAATCATAACACTAACAATAACCCTAACCCTAACCCAACCCTCATCCTCACCCTAAACCTCACCCTTACACTAATCCTCAAACTTACCCTCACCCTCACCCTACCCCTAACCCTAAACCTCACCCTAACCCTAACCCTAATCCTTACAGGAACTCTCACCCTCAGCCTAACCGTAAAGTTTACCCTTACCGTCACCCCCACCCTAACCCTCACCCTAACCCTAACCCTCACCATAAGCCCAACTCTACCCCTAGACCTTACCCTCACCCTAACCCTAACCCTAACACTAAACCTCATCATTCCCCTAACCCTAACCCTCAACCTAACCCTAAAACTCACCCTCACCCACACCCTCAGCCTAAACCTAGGGCTAACCCTATCACTCACCCTAATCCTCACACTCACCCTAACCGTAATTCTAAACCTCACCCTCACCCTAGCCCTCACCCTAACCCTAACCCTCATCCTCACCCTAAACCTCACACTAACCCTAAAATTAATCCTCAATCTAAACCACAACCACACCCTAACCCTAACCCTAACCCTAAACCTCACCCTATCCCTAAACCTTACATTTAACGTAATCTTCACTCTCAGCCTAACCCTCAACTTTACCCTTACTGTCACCCTCACCCTAACCCTCACACTAAACCTAACCCACATCCTAACCCTCACCCTGACCGTAACCCTAAGCATCACCCTAATCCTAAACCTTACCCACACCCTAATTTTAACACTAACCTAACACTCACCCTCACCCTAACCCTTACTGTAACCCTAACTCTAAAACTAAACCTCACAATAACCCTAACCCTAACACTCACCTAACCCTAACCCTCGCCCTCACCCTCACCCTCAGCCTAAACCTAAGGCTAACCCTAACACAAACCCTAACCCTCACACTCACCCTCACCCTAACTCTAACCTTCACCCTCACCCTCACTCTCAGGCTAACCTAAGCCTAACCCTTACCCTAACCCTCACACTCACCCTAACCCTTCCCTAATCCTAATCCAAACCATCACCATAACCCTCACCCTAACCCTAACACTCACCCTAACCCTAACCCTAACACTAATCCTAATCCTAACTTACAACGTAAGCCTAACTCTAACAATAAACCTCACCCTCACCCTAACCCTAATCCTATACCTAACCCTAACCCAATCACTAAACCTCACCCTCACCCTAGCCCTCACTCTAACCCTAATCCTAACCCTAACCTTCGTCCTATCCCTCACAGTAACCCTAATCCTAACCCTCACCTTAACCCTAACCCTCACCCTCAACCTCACCCTCAGCCTAATCCCAAGCCTAACCCTAAACCTAAACCTAACCCAGACACTCAACCTCACCGTAACCCTAATCCTAACCATAACCTTAACTCTAACCCTAACCCACACACTAACCCTCAACCTAACACTAACCTAACACTAACCCTAACCCTAACACTCACACTAACCCTCACCCTAAGCCTAGCTCTAAACCTAAACCTCACGCTCACCCTAACCCTAACTCTAACACTAAACCTAACCCTAAACCTCACCCTAACCCTAACCCTAAACCTCACCCTCACCCTCACCCTCAACATAA
The DNA here is from genome assembly GCF_024711535.1 of Dipodomys merriami. Classification (NCBI taxonomy): domain Eukaryota; kingdom Metazoa; phylum Chordata; class Mammalia; order Rodentia; family Heteromyidae; genus Dipodomys; species Dipodomys merriami. Next base: position 2,351 of record NW_027202359.1, on the reverse strand, counting down.
GCCGAAACCTAAAATTAACAATAAACCTAAACCTAAACCTAACCCTCACCCTACCTATAACCCTCACCCTCACCCTCACCCTCACCCTAAAACTTACCCTCACCCTAACACTAACCCTAGCACTAACCCTCACACCAACCCTCACCCTCACCCTAAGCCTAAACCTCACCCTACCGCTAACCTTAAACCTCAACCTCACCCTAGCCCTCACCCTAACCCTAAACCTAACTCTACACCTCATCCTAACACTCACCCTAAACCTAACCCTAACCCTCACCCTAACCCTAACCCTAACCCTCACCCTCACTCTCGGCCTAAGCCTAAGCCTAACCCTAAGCTTAAGCCTAACCCTAAAACTTACACTAACCCTCACCCTAACCCTAACACTAACACTAACGCTAAATCTAACCCAAAATCCCATCCTCACCTTAAACCTAACTCTAAACTTAACCCTTAACATAAACCTCACCATAAACATAACCCTAACCCTCACACTCACAGTAACTGTAAACCTAACCCTAAACCAAACAACAACCTTAAACCTAACCCTAACCCTCATTGTAACCATAACTGTCACCCTAACCCTAACCCTCACCCTAATATTTAACCTCACCCTAACACTAACCCTAACCCTAACACTAATCCTCACACTAAACCTAAATATCACCCTAACACTAAACCTCACCCTAACCCTAAACCTCACCCTCACCCAGCCCTCACCCTAACCCTAACCCTCATCCTTAGCCTAAACCTAAAACTAACCCTAAAACTAATCCTCAATCTTAACCTCACCCTAACCCTACCCCTAACTCTAACCCTCAACCTAACCCTAACCCTCACCCTTACCTTTATCCTCACTCTCAGCCTAAACTTCAACTTTTCCCTTACCGTTTTCCTCACACTAATCCCACAACCTAACCCTAACACTCATACTAACCCTCACCCTGACTGTAACCCTAAGCATCACCCTAACCCTAACCCTCACCCTCACCCTCAGCCCCAGCCTAGCCCTAATCCTAAGCCTAACCCTAACCCTAAACCTCACCCTCACCCTAGCCCTCACCATAACCCTAATCCTAAAACTAACCCTAACCCTAACCCTAAACCTCACACTCACCCTCAACCTAACCCAAATCATAAACTTAATCCTATCCCTAACACTAACTCTCAAACTAACCATCACCCCAGCGCTCACCCTAAGAGTAATCCTAACCCTAACCCTCATCCTAACCCTCAACTTAAACCTAACCCTAACCCACACCCTAACCCTAACACTAAACCTCACCCTCAGCCTCAGCCTAACCCTAAGCCTAACCCTAAACCTAACCCTAACCCACACACTCACACTCACCCTAACCCTAATCCTAACCCTAACCCTCACTCTAACCCTAACCCTCACACTAACCCTAACCCTAACCCTAACCCTAACCTAAAACTAACCCTAACCCTAACACTCACACTAACCCTCACCCTAATCCTAGCTCTAAACCTAAACCTCACCCTCACCCTAACTCTAATTCTAACCCTAATCCGAACCCTAAACCTCACCCTAACTCTAACCCTAACAATAACCCTCACCCTCATCGAAACGGTAACCTTAACCCTAACCCTAACAATAACCCTAAACCGAAGCCTAACCCTCATTCTAACCATAACCCTCACCCTAACCCTAACCCTCATCCTAACACGTACCCTCACCCTAACACTAACCCTAACCCTAACACTAATCCTCACACTAACCCTAAACATCATCCTAACCTTAAACCTCACCCTAACCCTAACCCTCACACTAGCCCTAGCCCTCACCATAACCCTAATCCTAACCCTAACCCTAACACTAACCCTAAACCTAACCCTAACCCTAACCATCACACTAAACCTAATCCTCATCCCCACCCTCACCCTCAGCCTAACCCTAAGCCTAAGCCTAATCCTAACCCTAAACCTCACAATCACCCTCACCATAACCCTAATCCTAAATCTAACCCTAACTCTAACACTAAACCTCAAACTAACCCTCACCCTAACCCTAAACCTAACACTAACCCTAACCCTAGCCCTCACCCTAACCCTCCACATAAACCTAACTCTAACCCTAAACCTCACGCTCACCCTAAATCTAAACCTAACCCTAAACCTCACCCTCATCCTCACCCTCTAACCCTAACCCTAACCCTAAAAATAACACTAACCCTAAACCTAACCCAAACCCTCACCCTCACCGTAACCCTAAACCTAACCCAAGCCCTCACCCTAACCGTAATCCTAACCCTAACCCTTACCCTCAGCCTCATCCTCACTGTAAACTTAACCTTAACCATAACACTAACAATAACCCTAATCCTAACCCT